>NC_082617.1:13033045-13118045 GCF_030936135.1 Gavia stellata
CCATCTTCTGTGACTTCCCCTACAGAAGGGCCGGGAAGTGTGCACTCTGATACCTCTAACTAATCTCCTAGCAACACTTTTTCCCTGAGCTGAGATGCCTTGATTAGCGCATTCAGAGTCACAGGAGAAAAAGGAAAGAGTTTTTTGTAGCCAACCACCTACAGCTTTACTGTAAAACCTTGTCTTATTAGAAAACTTGGTAAATCTGTTTTTTAAAGGTATCATAATCATTTGTATTTATACTTAAACCACACAATGTTAAAAAGCACTTTATCCAATTAGGCCAAGATTTAGCATTGTTTATAGCCCTGTAACTATTTTATCATAATTTATTATCAGCAGTTTTAACGATGTTGGTCTAACAGTTGCCAATTACTTGGCCTTAAGGGTAAAAGTACAGGACAAGCTTAACCTCAATAGCAAGAGCAGACACAAAGAGACACCTCACCTAAATTTAACTTTGTGCATATTTCCATGGAAAGTCAAAACGAATTGCAGACTTTGATTGTGTTTAATCTTTTCATATCTCTTATAGAGTTGGAATAAAAAGAGCTGTTCAGTTATCTCGGTTAACAATGGTTGTGTTTAAGAATCCTTATTCGTCACATTTTTGTTGTGATCTATTGTCTTACAAATTAAATTGGAAACCAGGAGCATCTTTCTTGCTAAAACTGCCCGGACCCCGAGTCTCCTCTCTGTGTGTCGACACCGGACGTAGGTTGTTCTTAGGAGACGAAGACACTTGCTGCTGATCTCTGGGAAAGCCAGGACCCGGGGTTTTACAGTACGAGCTAGGTGCTGCACACGCCTGCCAAGATGTGTTACCTCTTCTTGGCAGCAAACCACAAACAAAGGAAAAAAGCAAAGGAAAAAGCACCATCATATGGAGTGTTGTACATAGTGTAGCAAAAGAGTATTTATACATCTCACCAATCAAACACAGCTTTATTACCTCATGCGAACTCATACAAACCAATAGACTTTCAACATGTTCTGTAGCTTAGAGTGCTCACTTACTACCTCTGAACGATACTCACGCTGTAGTTTGTCTCTTTCTTATCTTTTTGCATCTTGTAATTAACTCTTTGTTTCCCCATGAAATGTAATGTACATTGTAATCTTTTAAAAGAATCAGGGTTGCATTGGCAACTTTTAAAGAAGCGGAAGTGCAAACATGGGGTCTTAGGTTTAACACAAAACAGTGAAACTGTTGTAAATACTGAGAAACATTTTGAATGTTCTTCATCTTGTTACTAATCCACGCAGAAACCAACAACTAATTGTAATGCATACAGACTTCAGTATTCAGTACTGTATATTTCTCCCTGTGTAACAGGGGGCCCTTTCTTTCTCTCTTTTGTATTGTATGCGATTCTGAAACTGATTGAGTCATGAAAATAATTTGTGGCAGTGATTCTAATGTATTAAACCGTTTCGTGTTACTTTCTAACTGGATTACACCCTGGATTGAAAAGTCTTCCTCGTGGTAGTTATATGTAGTTTCAAACATGAATAAACTTTTTGCTTTCATGATCAAACGTTGACGTAATTTCTTCCTGCTCAGTCTAAGGCAGACCTAGGAGATGAGTAGGCTACCAGAAGTGCGAGCTGTCACCAAGCAGGAGCTGAGCACTTCGTTAAATACCAGTAGCTCGTGGTGCCCTCTTGCCTGGAGACAATTGGAAATCCTGGGAGAGGTGCGTCCTGGCAGGGAGCGGGAGCGGGAGCAGGCGCCTGCGGGTCGGGGGCTTCCCACCCGCAGGCTGCCCCCGCCAGCCCCTGCCTCCGCTTCCACCCCGCTCTGCTCGGGAGCAAAAATTCAAGTGGAGGCGAAGGAAGGGGTCACTCCTTTAGATGAGTTTAAAAATCATCATCATCATATTCACTCTTAATTACCATCTTTATTTAACATTAACTTTGGAACTACAGCCTCAGCTGGCAAGTATAATGCGATTATAAAAATATTTTTCTTTATTAAAAAAACTTTTTTGGAAGGACGTATATATATAAATGCTAATTTTAAATCTTTTTAATAAAGTAAAGGTCAATAACAGGTAATAGCCTATTTACCATATCTCAAGGAAATTGACTCACAGGAAATCAGATTAACGTTAATCACTTGCAGCAAATGGTCTTTGATAAATATAACTACTTACTACTTGGGTTAGTGCAGCTAGGCAGGAGGAGGGCTAGCGCTCACTACTACCAGCCTGCGCTAGGCTGGAGCCGCGGCGAGGCTGCGCTCGGAGGAGCCGCCTGCCCGTCACGTTTCCTTCCCAGTCAGCTGTTGAAGCCTTTAGGTGTTGTTTTGGTGGCTAAACGATTATTTGCATGATTCAATTAGCTTGTGGGTCAGCCTTCTTATCAACAAATCTTGTATCAGGTTATTTTGTAAAATACCTTTGTTCACCCGCTCTCACCCCCCAGGACCGCGGCCACACTCTTCTCCCTCCGCCTCCCGCGTGCCCTCGTGCACCGGTTACTGCTTCTGCTTTTGTTTATGGAGCAGTCACAACTTCTCGATCAGTTTTAGAATTGAACATTGCTTCTTTCACTACAGGTGGTGCATTTAAATAAATAAGTAAATAACTAGACGTGCATTGCAAAGCCTTCATTATCAGTTAACGAGAGTTGGGGCAGATGGGGACCGTGGACTTCCGAAGACTTCTGTGTGCGGAGGACAAAGCACCGAACGATTTGCATTTGCTAATGGAACTCCCCACGTCCACACGCTCAGTGTTTATGCTCCAGCTCAATGGAAACAGTATTTTAAATGTAAAGTGTGTCAGTGGAGGCGTGGGCAGCGTAATGAACACACAGACGTCCCTCATCTTGATCACATCTCTGCTGGCCACAGGCAAGGACCTGTCACACACTGAGGCGGTTCATAGGAAGGCCATCAACAACCTTTGGGCCGCACTCGCGTGCCCCGCGCCTGCTGGGCATCATTAGCGTGCTTCTTTACAGCATTAAGGCTTTGGGTCCCTTTGAATTACAAGTGCAATTTGGCCTTTCCTTACATTGGAGAACAGCCACGTGGTTACATGGCAAATAATAAACATCTTATCCTTGAGGCTTGATCACACATCAGAAAGGTTTACTGCAAGCACCGGTGTTAGGATCGTGCTGCTGATGGTATTGCGTTTCACCCAGTAGCTACACCCCGAAGGGCCATCAGAGCCTCGCGCAGGAACCGTGACTCGTGCAAAGATCCCTCCTCTGTGTACGCACCCTGGGCGGGGGCCGCAGCCCCCCAGCCGTGCGGGACCTCTGCCGCAGCGCCGTCTGCTCATCCTGGCATGGCGAGGAGACCCTCAGCCCTCCCGCTCATGGGACTGCTTGGTGGCGCAATCCTGATTCCCCACTCCCACGTTTGAGCTGTTGGCGCATGCGAGCATCACTGTGACCAGAGCCACCACAGCCCCATGCCACCAGCGTGCCGTGGTGGCGGAGGAGCAAAGCCCGTCAGCCCCGTGCCCCGTGGCCGTGACTCCCACCAGCCCTTGGAGGTGCCAGCCCAGAGACCCCGCACAGAGCACAGAGGGAACAGCCGGGGGGATTTGCAGCAGGTCCCAGGAATCGCCTGTGCCCGGCACCATCCTGACGAAGGCGCATGCCACTGTCATCGCCACACTGTGCATCACGGGGCTCTGACAGATGCGAGGATGTCTGGAGGAGAGACCCACAGTGCTCCCCTGCGCACGGCTGGACCAGCCGCTTTTGGGACCAGCCCCGGCTCCATCCGCCCCGTGCTGCACCCGGGCCGGGGGGACCGCGGCATGACCACAGCAGCGAGGAGCTGCCGGTGGCCGGGGTGTCCTGCAGGAGGGGTTGTGAGAACCCCGCGGCCAGGGAGAAATGGCACCCGGCGCTCCGGCAGACACACCCGGGTTTGCGACTTGCAGAGCTATGGGAGCAGCCCTGCAGCCCTCTCACAGCACCACGAAGAAAAGCAAACCTTTGTGTGCCAGAAGCGAAGCAGGCGATGATCTCCTCTCCCTGGCGTTCAGACGCCAAGCTCCCAGCTCCCTGTGGATCTGTATCTGGCCTTGGATGCAACGAGGGATCCTCAGCCCAGGAAGGGAAGAGTCGGGGAGATAGCAACCTTCCGGCACAGCAAAATCCATGCCCCGTGGGACTGGTTCAATGGGGGGCAGCTCTGCTGACGTTGCGAACTTGGCGTTAAATGTGCTAGGCTGAACAACGCGGTGTTATCCTGTAGCGATGTCTTTTGCAAAGACCACACGCGAGTCGGATGTAAGATGCTGATGCCAATATCTGTGCCATGTATTTCCAATGTGATAAAAATAACTCCGAGTAACTGAAGATGTTTCCAGTTTGTGTTAATAAAATACATCTTTTTAAAGAATGGAATTCTTCAAAGATTGGCAAATTTTATTTTATTTCATTAGCTTTAATGTCACTGCCATATGGACTGTGAAGAAAAGTGAACCATTAGATCAGAGGGACTGAGTTATCAGCATGACACAGAAAGCACTGATACAATTGTTAAGGATAAGCCTTGGGAGTGATTTATTGCATGCATTGTATTAGCCACAGAGGAGTTATGATATGCTCCCCATTCCTGTATCATATTAGGATTTTATTAGTCTAATATGACACGGTAATATAATATATGATTAAGAATTCCCATCCAGTTATCCTTCCCTTGGTGGCGGAGAGCAGGAGAAGGTTTTGTGTGCAGCAGCTCCCCGGCCATCGCACCCACAGTGGAGAGGGGACGCCCGGGACAGCACGGCTGCTAAATTGGTCTCCTGGGCTTTCCAGGCAGACGTGGGTGCTGCTCGCCTCCTGCGGGCACGCTGGGCAGCCCGGGCAGCCGGTCTGCCACTGAACTTCTTTTCCCCATCCACCTGAAATACGAAGCCGCTCACTCCTTCCTGCAACGGGTGAGAGGGAAGGATGGTGCCGGCATTTAAAACCTTTGCTGACAGCCGAGCCGTAGGTGCTGGGCTGTGTCCTAGCAGCACCTGGGAAATCAGCTGTGACGTGCCAGAGCAAGAAATCTGCTGCGGGCACCAGCCCCGCCAAGGTGTCCTGCAGCACCGGTGAAGCCCGTCTCCCCCCAGGCTCGGCACGGAGGGAGGAAAGATGTGCATAGACCAGGCTAATGGGGAGCCAGTGCTGAGAGAAAGGGGCACAAGCTGAGACTGTAGGATAAACACGGGAGGTCTCGGTGTAGCTGCTGATGCCATGAAATGGCAGCTGACAGGCTCCTGCTGCCCTCGCTAAGGCCATGTGAGTGACTACGCTGTTTTTAGCACAGCCCAAAAGCCCTGGAGTGCGCTCCTCATCTCCGCATACATACCACTCTCTCGGAGGGCAGTGAAGCAGGATCCGAGTCAGTGGGGAAAAGCCCTGGGCCGGCTCTGTGCCGCAGCCACGGGATGGTCCCGGTCCCGGTCCCGGGGGGCAGAGCCGCTCGGCTGGGGGCTGCGGGTCTGGGGCTGTCCCTCCCACGCTTGCCCATCGCCCCTGCCCTGCACTGTCCCGCTGGACACCGCGCGGTGTCGGCCAGCAAAGGGACATTTGGCAACGCCGGCTACGCTTGCAGGGGCCCTGCTCTCCCCTCCGCCATCCTCTGCTCGCCGGCAGGAACGGCTGGATGAAGGCATCGGCGGTGAAGCCAGGGACTGTGCTGCCGGTTCAGCTCAGCCTCTGGCTGCAGGATGCGCTGACATGGCACACTAATTACTATGCCTCGTTACAGGATACCCCTTGCCCCCACATCTCTCCCCGCGTGACCCTACCCACTGAAAACTCTACTTTTGCAACAAATCCCGAAGACAAACTTTTCTTCAAAGTTTCCCTGGCGTCCCCCATCCATTTGTTGCCAAATCCCCTGTTTCGCCCGTGAGCAGGCTCTGAAGCAAACGCTGTTTGTAGCCTCGTTCTTGCCTCCAGCAGCAGCAGCAGGAAAAAAAGTTCAAGCATATCAGAGTGCTACTAGGTGATAAATCCCAAAATCTATATCAAAGCCTATTTGATCATCTCCCTGTCATTGATATAATAAAAAGGATTAATTTATTGGAGACTGCCAAAACTCTCATGTGGCAACAAATTTAAGGATCTTGTTTACACAGGCTAATTAAAACCAATTAATTGCATTCATATCTGCGGCTACTAACGTGGGTGCAGACGCGCACAGTGGTGTAGGGGTGCCATAGGTGCGTACTTGGCACACGTGGCCGTGCCCTGCCTACGTGAGCCACATGTCCTGGGGTGGGTGGTGGCTCCCCTTGGGGGGGGGTGGGGACCCGTGGGCATCCCCGAGGAGCACACAGTGCCCCCCCGGTGGGGAAGGGGCCCTCCTCCTCCTCCTCCCGCCACCCCAACACGCTCAGCTCTCCAGGGATGGTGCCTGGGAGAAGGGGGATGCCTGGAGGGCTCGGGGGTCCCCTCTCGCCACAGCTCCGAGGCGTCTCTGGCGGTGTCTGGTCCCCACTGGCGTGGAGGCCGCCCACCCAGCTGCTCGCCCGGTGAAAGCTGTTTACCGAGGCGATGGTGCCCTTCTCCAGACGAAGAGCGCAGACCCAGAGGGGAGCCGGCACCCCTGCCCGCGGGTCAGCCCCAGCGCAGCCAGCCCTGCCGCCTTCGGGGAAGCAGAGGGGCAGACGGCGGGCGCTCGCCCGGCACCGGCACGGCTCCCTGGGCCGAGGCTGCTGCTCCCCACGCCGAGGAGCGAGAGCCGGGCACCGGGGCTTGCCGCGCTCTGCCACAGTGCCCACAGACGGCACGCTGCCTGCCTCGCCCCTCGCTGCTGGGGAGCCCAGGCGAGGCTTCAGGAGGGCGAACGGGGCTGTTGCTCATGATACAAGATCACCTATTAATGCTATCTATTAGGATAATAAAAGGCTGCATTTTTTGTGGTAAAATTCAGCATAAATAGCACGCATCATTAAATATGGAAATCCAGAATTTTATTAGCAATCTGCTAGATCTGAACTGACGCCAATTAAACAAAAAAGATATCATTTATAAAAAGGCAGAGTTCAAGTTGTATTAAATATGAAATGCAATTTTCTGCTGGTTGTGATTTATTACCGGTGGTACATTGTTCAAAGAAGCATGTTATATTTCAATAGAGAAATATTGTTTATTCATTAATATTTTAAAACTTGCTTATTGCTGTGTATGACTCTCCTGCAGAATGAAACTTATGATTTAAAACATGAATTAATAAACACATTTGAAAGTGTTAGACAATATCATAACCGCTCATTTTTCATTTTACTGAGAGCATATTAAACTTTTATAATTCTGTGTGTACTATTATTTTCCAAATAAACGTATGGACTCTAAATTACTAATTTCAGGTAAAGATGAGAGAAAGCAATAACATATGTTGAGAATCAGTCACTATGTCGCGCTAATATGGGCTCGGTACTTTTTTTGCTACATTATTCATAAATCTTCTGCTTAGCGCCGCGTCCCCCGAAGAGGGTTGCCGGGTGCCCTGAGCGCTTCTCCCTCGGCAGGCGGCGAGGGTGCCAGGTACGCCGGCGCCGCAGGGATGTGTCACGCTCTTAATGCAGGGAAACATTTGATAGAGGCTGACATCCTAAATGAGGCCGAAAATATTTTATACAAAACGTGATAAAGCAATAATGATCTCAGAGGCCTCAGGTTATCTTGGTTATTACCTGCACCCACCACTTGAATCAGCAGCATTAAGGGGACCAGACCCAATACATAGATACCTCTGAACTCATTAGTCCCGAGTACTTTATATAGACTCACCTATCAGTCGCTTGATTTAAACTAACCTTTTTTGTATCTTAAAATCTCTCCTGCCGCAGCCTCGCTGTATTACCATAACAATAACCAGTATTTCAATTTTAAGAACTCATTTTTCCTCAAATAGAAAGTGCCAATCAATTTAAAGAGCAGAAGATGCACGCTGAAGAAACAGGCAGGGCACATGCTCGGGGTGTCTCGCCCTCCTGCTCCCGGCCCGTTGCGGCCGGGAAGCGTTTCCTACGCGGAGACCTCCTCGCCGGCCGCTGCGGCTCGGCTGCGTGGCACGCGCCAGGCTGAGGGGATTTACCTTGTAACCTTTAATCGCGCGGGCGCGGGGTGGAAATAATTGAACTGGATGGGAGGCTGACATTTGGAAAGCTTCCCCAACCGCTGGCGGTGAAATGCCAGTAGCGGTGTCTCGCGCGTGACTGACGGCAAACCCCTGCCCCCGGCACTCTCCCCTCGGGAGCAGCAGCACCGGCTGTGAGGTGGCCGGAGGGGTGCGGGAGGGGTCCCCAAGGGCCTTCAGCACCCGGCGGGGGCAGAGGCGACTCCCCGTTTGCTCAGCCGGAGCGGGTCACAGAGCGCTCCGGCTTCGCCCGCTTCCAGCAGCTCCAGCCAAGGCTCCGGGATTTCGTGGGGGGGTCCAGGAGGCATGTCGGCAGTGGAGGGAGCGTGGGGGCTGTGATGGGGGGCCGGACACCCCGTGCACTCTGCACCTCGCCTGATTGATGGTGGGGTGGAGGAGAGTGGCTGTTCGCACGATGGCAGCCCTCACACCTGACAGTTAATGTAAATTAACTATTCAGTTCTTTGTTGGGCAAAGTGAATCGGCAAACCTTATTACTCCAAGCCAGTCAATTAATTAAAGTTCAGTGCTTAATCAAGTTCCAGTGGTCAAACAGGGGGCACAGGGATTTCTCTCTCCTGAGCACCATGCTCAGAGGTTAAATGAGAAGCACACGGAAAGGGCAGTGGGGCTGAGCCAGCCGCACGCCGTGCCCGGCGCTCCACTGCCTAATTCCTCCCCAAACGAGCGAGCACCTTATCCCTGCTGGACCCCAGGCACCGCGCGTGAGCTGGTTCCTGCCGGCAGTGCCGGGGCATCCGACAGGCTCCGCGGTGAGCTCCGGATCGGTGGCTTTGCGCTGCCAAGTCCAGCTGCCCGGGGCGCCGGGGCGGCACTGGGAGGTGAGGGAGGCCCCTCCGGGCACTGCGGGGTGCAGGGGGTGGGAAGCATCAGTGCCAGCCCCGAGAGCCCCTCGCCACCCCAGCTCCTCGCCGGAGGGGGGCATGCTGCAGGGTCCACTTGGAAACCCGTTTTCCCCCCACCATGGCTTGGCAGACAGAGACCCAGTAAAACTTGCTCCTGGCGCAGAAGAAACGTCATGGGACGGGGAGGGCTGGGCTCTGCGGGGCACAAAACTGGAGAGGACGGGGACGGTGGGCACAGGCTGCCTGAGGCGGAGAAAGGAGGGGATACAGCATTGATACCGCAGGCCCCAACAGAAAAATGTCTCTCCAATAGGCCTGACCGTGTGTTTTAGTAACTCTCAAGACCATCCATAACTGGGAAGGAGATGCTGTCCAGCGCACATGGGCAGCAGATTCAATTAGGTTTCTCTGTCCCCAGAACGTGGCACGAGAAGCAATCTCTCTTTTTTGAAGAATGTAATAACAGAGTGCAATGGAAATGCGTCAAAGAGACTCAGAGAACAGGATCCCTGCCTTAAATCTTGAAAAGCAGTCAAGAAAAATATGTTGTTTACCTGAATTTGTTTTTCATAAGGTCTCCCAGTGGATTAATAAACTAACCTTTCGTCTGTGAACACCTGGTCCTACATGCCATCAATAATGCAAGCTTCACCTACTGCATTAATACACACTTAGTGCGGGGAGGCAAATTGCAGAAATCTAAACGAAAGCTACCAAAAAAAGACTGTACTCACAACAAAGAGGTCACCCAGGGCCTCTGCCCATCCGTGGGGTTGTCCAGCTCCAGAAACGAGGGAGCTGGACTGGGCCCCCTTGGCCTGGCCTTCCGGCCGTGCTGCGGTGCCCCGCTGCCTGGCGGCTGCCACAAATGCAGGTTATAAAGGACCGAAAGGACATTTTAGCTGCAAAATATGTCCATAACAAATAATTAAGGCTGGATAACATGTTTCTTTACAAGCTCTTTCATCCTTTTTTTGCAGCTCATAATTCAACGGTGAAACACCAAACGTGCTGGGGCTGGCCATGAGCAAGGACAATGGAAATAAAACCTCAAGTTCAGACGTTGTCAAATGGTGGAAACACCCCATGCAGAAGTGTTGTGGGGCACTGGCTTTACAGGGAGCTTGTGGTGCGGAGAAGAGCCCATTTCTCTGCCGTTCAGAGAAGACGTCTCACTAGCAGGCAGCCGTGCGGAGCCCAAGGCGGGTGCCCGGGCTGGCAGTCGGAGGCTGCAGGCTCCTGCTCCTGCCCCCTTTGCGGGAGATGTGCTCCTCTGTTCCTGGGGTGCCAACGCCAGGCAGGAGGGCCGGGCTGACCCCGCATCTTCCAGCGAGGCCCTGGGTGCCGCCTCTCGCCACACGTCCCAAACGTGGCCCCGATCGGGAGGGTGGTGCTTCCCGACCCGGCAGGGCTGGAGCAGGGCTGTCCCGTGGGACCATTGCCATGGGCGGAGGGAGCCCCCAGCCCCGGCACTGCCCGGCCTTCATGGGGGGATGAGGGGGATGTTAAAAGAGCAAGGTGCCCCAAACACAGCACAGCAACAGCAGCACACTCCTGCTGAGTGAGTCTGTAGGCTCGAGCCTGGCACCCCTTAATTGATTGATAGGCTAGGACTGTCAGCGCTTAAAGAGATAATTCAATTTATAAAATCCTATTAAGTGGTGAAAGATTTTTTGATTGTTGCATTGTTTCCTATGTTATGCAAGTCATTTTGGTCCCTCTCACTTGGAAATCCGCTTCCCATTTGTGAGAGGGCCGGCAATGGAGTCATTCCTCATCGCCGGCTGACGCTCAGATGGTCGGAGTCTGGGCAGCGTGGGACCCGGGCAGTGAGGGCGAAGGAGGCGCCCCAAGCCTGCGGCACCCCAGTGTCCTGTGGTGTCCCAGTGTCCCGCAGCGTCCCAGCGCGCGGGACCGTCCCTGTGGCTTTACCGTGACTCTCCTCTTGGGCACAGGCAGGGGCTCCAGCAGCAACCCCCTCCCGGCACCCCAAACCGCCCCCTCTCCCGCGGGCGCTACCGTGCCAGAGCAGCACCGCCACCCACGCGGCTGCGGGCAGAGCGCACCCTGCGCCGGGTAACCGCACGGCCCCCGCCACCTCGGGTGACCCCCGGGGACGCAAAGCCCGGGCGCGGGTAGGAGGCCCCTGGGTCGCCGTGTGGCAGCTGAACTTTCTTTTCTATTTTCAGTGTGTGCTCTTTGTTTCCATCCACCACCCCCTCACTGATGCAAGCTCCCCTCTTCGGTTTGTTTCCATAGAAATCCTCAGCTGTAAATCCTTAAGTAACTTTTTTTATTTATAGTGTGCTATTAATGTCCTTTCAAGCCGAGGACTCCAGGAAATGAAATAATAGAAAAGGCACCACTTTGAAATGCATCCAGGCATTTATTGTTAGTAAGTGAAAAAGTAACATGAGCATTTAAAGAAAATATTGGCAGATAAATTGGGTTTTAAAGAAAATATAATCGGATATAATTTCTGCTTCATTCAGTTAGATATTTATTGTTTTATTGACTTATTTTCTTTTATTTATAATAAGAAGCTTAAGCTGAAATTTAATTTTGTTGATATAAATATACGTTTTCATAGAAAATTTGGCATTTAAAAATGTTATCTAAGACGTTACTGGCTTTGATAAAAGCACGCAGCTTTTGCAAGGGTTTGTTTTAAATATTTCCAATCTCAGTAAATATGAAGTAGTGTATATAATCATCATTATCATAACAATTAGCATTATTCTAATTAATGGGCAGGGCTAATGGCAATGCATCCACGTGGAAAATCAGTGCTTTCTGCATATTTGAGTTCTTCCCACAGTTTTTGCTGAGATCTACAGAATTTGAGCTTCTTAGGAAAAGCCCCGCCCTGAGCAGCGGGCTGCCAAGCCTCCATCCCTTTTGGGGTGAAGACGAAGCCTTTTTCCTGCGGTGGGCTGGGGACGGAGGTCTCATTTTCTTAGCAGCCAGACAGACTGAATCGGCAGCACCATCGGAGGCAGACGCTTTCCATTAATCTTCATGGAGAGGGTCAGCCATCAGGAGATGTCACCAGGAGGCTGCAGTGCCACCGCTGCCGGTGGGACACGCTCCTGGGGGCTCGGTGGCTGGGAGCACGCGGCGGCCGCCCCACGGAGCAGCGCTGGGCTCCCGGCAGCGCCCGGCCAGCCTGCCTGCCCCCGCCTGCCTGGCCACGTGAGGTGTCTGCTCTGGAAGTTGTTGCTTTTAATACAGGCAAACTCCAGGACACAGGATGTCGAGGGACCCGTGGAGCAGCTCAGAGCCAGAGGGTCTCAGCTGTTGGGGGTCCCTGTTTTCCGCTGCCAGGCGGGCAACGACACATCCCCAGCACTTTCAGGCATTGCCGCAGCTTTCCTGCAGGTCTGCCATTCTGAGCCGCCGAGCCTCCCAGCCACGCAGCCTCTGCCCGAGCCATGCGCCCTGTGCCACCAGTGCCAGACTGGCTGGATACATCCCCTGTTCTCTCCCCGGGTGTTTCAGCCGGGTGCTGGTGTGGTGTCTCCCTACGGCTGGTGATGCCCTTGCCGGGGCAGCAGCGCCCAAGCACCATGGCATGCTCTCCCACACAGCAAACAAACAGAGCGGTTTCCATGGCAATGGGTTTTCCAAACTCCTCCAGTGACCAACTCCTTACATCTCACACTGGCCTGCGCCGATGGGACACGGGGCTCCCCTGCTCTGCTCCCCAGGAGCCGCAGTGGGATGGGGACACCGGTGCTTGCCGGAGCTGCTGCCCTGCCACCGCTGCTTGGGTGCTCCCAGGCTGGCCGCGCCCGGTATCAGGAGGACTCACTGTTTTTCAGGGTGTTGTGAGCTCTCCTGTCCCCTGTAGGATGCAGCAGCGTGACACCCCGGGGAGCGATGGGCTGCGTTTGGCCCGGGGGCTCCCAAGGGCAGCAGGAAGAGCTCGAGCCCCTTCCCCTGCCCTCCCTACCCCCTCCAATGGGATGACCCAGCACTGTGCCGGCGTGGGGGACCTTTTCACCTCGTGAGCGCTCGGTCATTAGGACTGAGAACAGCCCAACTCGTCACACAGATGCTGCCAAACGACCTCCAGATGGTAATGGCTTTTGGATTCAAACCAGCGCTCCAGAGGTGAAAGGCTGTGTGCTCCATTACCAACCCCCTGAGTCACCCGGTCCCCCTGAAATATGTCATGCACACTTCAAACCTTTCTGTTTTTATAGGCAGATTTAACTGCTGCACATAACAGCTTATATCAACAACATGCGAAAAGAATGTCCTACGAAGAACAGGCCTGAAACGGTAAATATTTAACAGGTCCTTTCTGTCCTTTCCTTATATGTATTAAAATAATTAGTTTAACAAAGAGGACTTTGTTCCCCTGCGTTTGAGCCACGACAGTGTCTGGCGCAACAGTACAGCTGTAATTCAGTCTCAGGGTTTTGCTGGCATTTATACATGCTGCTTTGAGCTGCTCTCCCAGTTTATAGTGTCAGCAGAACATCTTGATTGAATTACAGCCTTGTATTCAGTTAGGAGCCATGTAGTATTCTAGATGCAGTTGAGTTGTAGGTATCTGTCTTTGCTTATTTGGGGAGCTAGACCCTCAGGAAAATCAGGAGACCAGATGTGGGACAGGCATTCCCGGCCCCGGTGCCGCGTGGCGGAGAGCCCCAGTGTGCCTGCCTTGCCCACAGCGGCTGCGGGCAGGCAGGAGGGCGGCAGCCTGCCCCGGCTGCAGGATGGCGGCGGTGAGCTTGTACCCCACTGCACCGGCAGCGCCTGGCGCCCCGTACCCTCCGGGCACATGGGAGCGGTGCCGGGCACTTGGTGGCACTGCCTGGTGTCCTTTCCTCCCACCGCTGGTCCCAGCCTCCTAAATCTGCCTGCTCGGGGCAGGCTTTGAAAATAAGCGTCAAACAACAGGTTTCTCACCAGCCTATCACGCACATTTATTTTCCTCCAGCAGCCTGAATTCAGGCCCTTCCAAGCCGCTTGCCGGAGCCACGGCAGCGCATGCAGAGGGGGTTCGGTGGGTGAGCCCGGCGGTGGGCCCGGGCTGTGCCCCCATGCAGCAGCATCTGCCCATGGCAGACCCCCGTGGGACCCATGGCGGGTGTGGGGATTGCTCCTGGAGAGGAAGCAGCACCTTTAGTGTCCCTGGTGAACCCTCTGGTCCCAGCTCCTTATCCCGTTCTGAGAGGCAAGAGGAAATCCTGCTCTGCCGCACCACTCGCATGCACCACCAGAGACTGCCTCTGAAAAAGAGCCACATCACTTCAGCTCATCTCTCAACTCTATTAAAACTAAAACTAGGCTCTGGAAAACAGGATGGGAGGGATGAGGCATCGGGGAGGGGTCCAGAGTGTGCCGGCGATGGGGAGGGCAGCACCAGCCCCTGGGGACAGCATGGACCCCGCAGTGCCCACATGCAGGAGGGTGGTGGAGGGGATGGGGCTCTGCCGAATGCCACGTGCAGCACCGAGGCTGCGGGGAGTGGCTGGTGGCCTCCGCACAGGGTGCAAAGGGCTGTTGGTGTTCACGAGCTAAAGGGTGGTGGGTTTCCCTCCGTGTCCAGCATGTCCCACCTAACTCGCTGGGTGCTCTGAGCAGGGACTGCCTGGGGCGCAGGGCTGCAGCTACTGTATGTGCCTTGCTGCCCTTGAACATGGCATTTTTTGGAAGCGCTGCGGTTCCTCCCTGGAGACAGGCAGCAGAAGGGCAGCGATGAGGCCGTGGGCTTTGCTACCTTTGCGAGAGGGAAGCGCATGTGCATGGGGAGAAGCGTGGCTCCCATGCAAAGGAAGTCCCAAGGGCCATTGGGCGCTGGTGCCGCTTCCTGCCTTTGTCTGCACCCACACGCATGCCCCAGGATGCGGCGGCAGCGGCCGTCGTCAGCCATTGTCGTAGGAATGCCCTTCCCCTAATTTGTCTTATTAATCGGAGACAGCACATTGATCCGTCATTGTGAGAGCTGGAATAATTGCAGACTCAAAATAGCACAGATTTAAATGTTTCAGATGATAATCTCTTGCCTTGGAAATACTTCTGCTAGCGTAGCAGCAGGACGGGGTGCTCAGCAAGCCGCTTCCCGGGAATGCTGTGCAGGAAGGAGAGGAAGCCACCACGTGAGGCAAGCCCGTGTTTCCAGCCAGGGTGGGGGCTCTAAAGCCCCACGCTTTGCAGGGACCCGTGCAGGATACGTGCAGGATACACGGGTGGGCAGCGTGACGGCCCCGAGCCCCAGGAGGAGAGCTGCCAACGGAGGCTCTCAGGGACGCCCTGCTTGAGCAGATTGCGCCCAGGCAGTGGCTCCGCGGGCTCCCGGCTCCTTTTATTTCCACCTCTGCCAGTGCTGGCGCGCGGGCGCTGCTGCCCTCGGCATGGGAGCCCGCATTAGCTCTGCCTCCGTAATGGGTTTCCTCTCTTATCCACAGTGCCAACATTTCCAGTAGGATCTATGTCTTTCCATAGGCAGTTTGTTTCATCACAGTAACATAATAATGTGCTGAGAAGAGCTCATAGTTGTGAATTAATGTTTAAAAGCTCTCACTTTTGGGTTGTTGAAATGAATGTTAATTTGACAAATAGCAGTCATTGGGATTGAGATGGCATTAACATGGAAATAAGAGTTAACCTCCAGCAGGGCAGATACAAGGTGAGATGAGCAGACGCTGCAGAAGCTGTAGTTTTTCACCTGATGCTCATACTGTAAATACTGCCAGTGTCCTATCTATTTATAGAACTGTAATTTAAAGGCTAGTTCAGGAAAATCTGAATGACATCTCCTTAAGAGAAGCAATCGTAGGGTATCTTGGAATATGTCAGGCAGCTCTCTTGCTTTCGCTCTCAAAAATACTCATATGTCCACTAAATCAATTTGCCTTTCTCTTGTAACTGCATTTGCGGGGCCATTCTTTTCCATTTTCTGTCACTGTCATACGCTAATTCATGTCACTCTGTGGCGCGGGAGGGCCCAGCCGCCAGCTCTGCCGCACCGACACCAGCACGGCTCGCCTCGTCCCTCCTGGACGTGCAACCAGCTGGCTGGGCCAGCGGGCTGGCGAGGGTCCGAGAGGTCTCGGACTGGGGCCGAGGGCCCCACCCGGGAGCAAACGCTGGCCCCCGGAGCTCTGCTCCTCTGGGGTCAGGAAGCTGGGAAAATGAATCTCTGCACAACTGTGCACCTTCAGGTGTATCTTCTGTGGGGTTTTTCCTAAGGATTTCCACAAACTGGTTTTTTTATTTACCCTGTTTCCATGCTTTGTCCTCCAGTTCTCACTTAGGAGGAAGGAGGAGACTTTTCCAACAGGAAAAAAATGCAATGCCAAACCCCGGATCTAGATCCACAAAATTTGGAACAAAAAGAATCCTGGATGACACTATTTTTCTGAGAAAATCTTCATTTTGGAGTAAGCCATTTTCATTAAAAACATAATGCAAAAGCAAATGTTTGGCTACTCCACAAATGAATTGTTTCACTGGAGCGGCACACCATGCCGTGCCTGGCTTCCAGCCTGTGTGAGTCCCCGTCCCGGATCCCTGGCACGGGGGGCGTGGGAGCTGGGCACGGCACTGCAGGTGTGCACCGCGGTGGCTGCCACATCTCACCCCTTGGTAGCTCTGCTGAGGGACTTTGCAATAACTTTGAGCTTTATGTCTGTTTTGCAACAAAAAGCAGCTGCAAAAAACCTCCACCCGATGTTTTCCTTTTGAGTTTTGACACCAGGCTCTTCTCTCCTCCATTTTTTCTTCTCTTTGGCCAGGAGAGCTCATTCTCCGTGGCAGACGTCACGGCATGCTTCCCCTGGCCAGGGCTCAGACACAGTGCAGATGCTCCCACGCCGCTGCCTTCGCCGTGGCCTGCAGCCGCCCCGAGCTGCGCTGGGGGAGGAGGGCTCCCTGTCCCGGGGCTGCAGTGCCAGCTCCGGCTCCAGAGCCTGCGGGGACACGTGAGCAGGAGTTGATGCTGCCGAGATTGGGCTCCTTTCCATGTGGGGCGTCCAGAGCTGCCCCCCTCTCCCTGGCTCTCTAGACCGACGCTGGCAGAAGGGAACAGTTTTTCTTGTGAGCAGCAATAAGACCAGGAGCCGCACCACGTAACCCTTCCCTCTGCAGAGACGCTCCTGCGCTAGGACAGGGGAGACACGGGGGACGGAGGCGCCCGCTGCCTTGGGGAGATTTTGCTGCACACGAAGTGATGTGAGCACTTGGCGTCCTCGGAGGAGGGTCGGCTCCTGCCAGCCCAGCGCGTGGCTCTGTCTCCAGAAAGCGCCTGTCCCTAACGCCGGTGCTGGGTGTTTGTGTACATCCAGGCCCTTACTCTTCAGCCTGCACGCGTGTGTGTCTGGCATTTCAAACCGAGATACTGCCAAAGCCCTCCAGCCTGGGAGTAATTAGAGCAGAAAATCCAGGGAAAAACTTCTGAGCTTAGGGCACTGGCTCTTGAGTGGAATTACCCCCATGCAGAGATCTTCTAAGGGGACACATACCTGAGTCACTCCAGTGTAAGTGTGTTTGACTTGCTAGGCAAGCTGACCCATTTAAAAGGGCTCCGATAAGCCACCGATGTGCTGACTGTCTTCCAGGAGGTAACATTTAACTTGTCCCTAAACAAACAAGAGGAGAACTCCACATCCATTCTCTCTACCTCTGGTTTTTGCAGCCATTGTTTTTTAGAAGTGAGGTGGAGAAGAGTCTGTAGACCAGACAATCTCAGCCCAAAAACAGCAGCTTTTTTTTTGCAAATTGTTTAATGTTTTGAAATGCTCCTTATATCTCCAGACATAAATATTCTGACTTGCAGCTGGGAAACTTCCTTCCAAGTTGTTTTGTTTGTCAGGTTCAAGTACAAATTTTCAGTTAAAAACCTTCTTTCCTTGACTCTTAATAGTTACTGGCCAACAAATGAAAAAGAGGAAAAGGGAGTGAATTACATGACCTGTCTCTTTTTGTTTATTAAGAACTTCTTTCCAGTGTCTGATTCTTACGGAAATATGGTTTCAATTTTCTCTTTGAATTGTGGATCAAGAAATGTTGCCAATACATATTTTTCTCTGTCAAAATTTCATTTAATCTGGAGTCTGCAGATGTCTTGAGAGCCATGTCTCCTCACTGGGTTATTACCGTGTGCGCCTGTTGTCATGTTAGTTTTCAATTGGAATCACGTTTGTTCCGGAAAGAGGCGCCGGCGCAGGCTCGTTAGCGGAGCAGCCGAGGGGTGGGTGTTGGCTCGTTAGCGGCGCAGCGGAGGGGTGGGCGCCGGCCCCGGGCTGGGGGGACACCCCGCACTGTGCCTCACCCCCAGCGCCTTTCTCCCTGGCCCTGGGGTCTGAGCAGAGGGCTTGTGGCTGCTTCTGGCTCCCATGGGACCTGGCTCCCATGGGACCTGGCTTCCCGGACCCGGTGGAGGAGCACTGGCACCGGCAGGTCGAGGACCCACCAAAACCATCTGCAGAGCATGGGCGATGCACCGGGGGTGAGGGCTGGCCGGGAGAGCATCGCTGCTGGGCTCCTGCCCACCGCGGCTCCGGAGGCCCTTCAGCGAGTATCTGGCCGTGGTTCCTGGATGCAATGCTGGGCTGCAGGACCCGCGCTTCCAGCTGCCGCTCCCTGGGTAGCTGTTGCGATGGGGTCCCTGCACGCCCTTGGCTTTGGCTCTGCGCGATGGGTAAATGCGGCTGCCTCCGACGAGGCCGTTTGGCCACACGTCCACTGTCAGTCCTGTTGTGAACCTGATGGTCTCTCACTGTTTTCTGGTCATGCACAACACACACAAATTCCTCTGTAAAGGTGCGAAAGGCCTCACAGAGACAAATCTCTAGTTGAGGATATGGTAATTTTGAGTTTATCCAGACCAGGGCTTTTTGAAGAAGTTTGATGAAAAAGCGTAATTTTAAAAGGTGATCAGCATTCCTTCGCTTGCTGGGATCCTGCTGCCCCACTGGGTGCTTCAGAGCGATTCAGGTCCATGAGACAATGTCACCCACCTTGCCGAGGGCGAGCACCCTGCGGCAGCCCACTCCCCTGCAAAAGGAGGCGAATCCTCACAGCCTGGCCATGGCTGCAGGACCGCATACCGAACCCAAACACACAAATGGCAACAGCGGCTACAGCTGTGACAATTTATTCCCTTTGTTATTATGACTTCTCTTGCAGGATTACAGTTTCTCAAGATATTGCTGTGGCCAAGCACTTCTCCTCTTGTGTTGTGAAATGGCACACTCCCTTGCAGTCAGTCGTGGCTATTTCAGACTTTCAAAGGATTAACCTTTCCCATCTAAATGAGAAGAAAAGGGAAGAAATGACTCACAGCCTCTCCCCATCCCCTGAAAAGAGCTTTTTCTGATGGAACTGGAATGCTGGAAATAATCCAGAGGAATTCAGAAAATGAACCTGTCAGAAGAATATTTTAATAAACCCCCTTTTTCAGCTGCAGTATCAACAATTCACACTCTTCCCTTGTCATCGGAAGGAAGCCCAAGCAGCCATCAGAGAACAAAGCCAGCGGAGGGGCTGGACCCCGTAGCGCTGCGGAGGTTTCCCGGGGAGTAGCTGTGTCTCTGTCTCTTCCCTTAAAGCACTCGGAGGTTACAACGCGGCATATTGTGCTGCTAAACTGCATGTGGGGCTTTGGCTATGGATCTTTTAACAATATTAGACAGAACAACAAAAAAAAAAAAAACATGAGGACTTTGCAGAGGCCGCACCGGGCGCTGGTGCATCCTCCTGGTGCGTGTGGAAGGTGCGGGGACACAAGTGGGCTTCCCCTGGAGCTGCTTTACAGCCAGGTGAACTGTGCTGGGTAGGTGGAACACCGGGTGTGACACCGCTCCCTCCTTAACGGTCCTCCGGGTGTCCGTACGTGCCGGCAGGGCTAGGGCAGGTCTAACCCCCATTAGGTCTCGTATCCAGATGTGGTCTGTCGTGGGATCCCAGGCAGAAGATTCAGGGTAACGGCCACGGCTTCCCAGCCCTGTCAGCCACGTCGCTGGCAGTATTGATACTGGCCGAATGCCGGTATCTGGAGAAGGGGACGGTATTGCAACAGCGCTGGGAAGCTGCTGACGTTGTTCCGCTGGCCACAGCGACCCTCAGCAAACCACCTGGGTCTCCCTGGTGCGGGGGCTTGTGGGACTTTCCCTGCGGGGAGTGACAGCCTGGCTGTGGAGTGGGTCCCGCCGGCCCCGGCAGTGCCAGCGCCTCGTGGGGCTGGGCTGCCAGTGTCAGAGCTGCCGCAAGTGATTAGGCTCTCGAAGACAGGCGGGTATCCAGGTGTGCTGTGATGTGGGGCAAGAAAATGATTGATACGTGAGCAGAGTGCATTAAAGCTGCTCCCTTCATGTTATTTATTAGCAAACTCTACTACCTCATCCCATTTCTTGCGTGCTGCCTGTGCAAAGGTTGTTCTCTTTACAAAGCAGTCTTTCTCATTGTCCGCATCATCACTGCTTTTAAGTAACAGACACATTTTAATGAGAAATCAGCAAAGGCTGCATTAGTTGAAATGTATAATGTGGCAGCAATTTGCAAAGTGTAGCTTCTAAAGTAGACCTTTCCATCTACAGAGATTCAAAGATCCCAAAGAAATCCAGGAAGCAGAACAGCTGGAAGAGGGGCTGGCTGACCGTGGGCAGTAAATTAGCCGTGCATGTGCAGTGTAATGTGGGAGCAAGCAAATATTTAGGTCACATGAAGAGGTGACACATCAGAGAACAAAAGAAGTAAAAGGAGCTTTACCAGCCTGGACAGAACCGTACTTGTTGCATTTAGTCCTGGATACCCGAGAGTGCAGAGTTAGATACTTTAGAGAGCATCCAAAAATAAAAAAAGATGCTTTGAAACTGCTCTGGCTGGTCTACCGGAACACCAGAAAGCAAGTCTGCTTGTGCTTCTGGGTTTGGGTGGTGTCTGGGAAGAATTCAATGGGAAAAAGCAAACAAACATCCATCCGGCTCTGCCAGGTAGGAAGGGAGCACCCGGGAGCTGCAGGGATGCCCTTCGCACTGCTGCCTCAGGCTGGGGCTCGTGGGGTGGGGAGAGCAGCAGTGGCGGCGGGAGAGCACGATCAGGCGCGGACGGAGGGCAGGGCTGCCTCGTGCGAGGATGAGGAAACACCAGTGGTGTGCGAGGCGCCCGGCCGCTCTGGCCTGTGCCTATCTAGACACGCCGTTGAGTGTCTCGGTCCTCGCATGGAGCCGTGTCTCATCTGGGAGATCGGTTGTGTAAGAAGCAAGGTATCTTTATCGATTTGGAAATTCATTTCCTGGTGTCGAGGCTGCAAGGACGTGAATAGATAAACTGGGAGGCTGCTGGCAGAGTCTGCGGCAGAGCCTGGGACGGATAGAAACGTCAGTCACTGTCAGAGGGAAAGACGCCCGTCCCTCTCTCCCGCAGGAGGTGTCCTGGGGCGAGAGGAGCTGCTCAGCTGGAGCTGGCATCGGCAGGGACGGCTGGGATGGGGCTGTGGCCAGGCCTCTGTGGCAGAGAGGTCACCCCAGCCCTGGGGAAGGGAGAGCAGGCATCCATCACCTGCCCGGCAGAGCGGCGCCGGGGGAGGCGCGGAGGGAAGGGCCACTCTGGGGCTGGCCTCGGTGCGGCTCGTCGGGTCGGCAGGAAGCTGGGGCTGCGGGGACTCGCGGGGTGCCCAGAGCGCGTGCTGGAGGCTCCCAGCTCCCGTTTCCTCACCCGCGCCTGGACAGCTCTACACCATAAATTAAAGGGGAGCATCTTGAAGGAGGCTTTAATCAAAAGTTAGGAGTTGCAGCCAGCATGTCACAGTTCCTCATTAGATTGCCATTATAATGCTCTGTAATTGGAAAGACGTTAATATTGACAGTGTTGTGAAGAATGTCCTGCTTCTCCTTGCATGCATGGATTTGATAGAGTTGAATAATGGAGCAGATATGATGGATTAGAAAAATTCCCCAGTTAAGGTCCCTAATTATAGAGTTTTACCTGCCCAATTAAGGTGGAGTACTTGAGAAAAAACTAGACACCGACTCTCTCCAGGCACCCAAGTGCTCTGTGAAGTTCCAGCAGCCACAGCAGCCCTGGCCAGGAGGATTACTGGAATTTTATCCTACTTGAAATGTTGTCTTCCTGATGTTCCTGCAGCATGAAGCTAAAATCCACTCAGAGGCTGAAGGAGCACCAGCGAGTCCTGCTCCTCCACACGGTCTGGACCTGCGAAGCTATTTTACCCTGCCTGGATGTGGATTCAAGAAGCAGGAGTGATTTAAAATGACCCCCATGATGCCCGACAGCCCTAGTTGCCTTTGCCCTTCTTTTACAAGTCTGAGTGATTCCGGGAGGAAGAGGCCGGCAGCTTGGCTGGCGTGTTGGACGGAGGCGCAGGTGAAACGTTTCAGTGGCAGGACCCACCGCCCCAACCACCGGGCAATGCGGCGGGAGCAGGGGCTTTACATTGCTTCTCTGGACAAGAAAAGACGATTTTCATTGCTGGTTTTGGAAGACGTTTTGCAAAATTTAAAGATAAAAAGGCCACATCAAACCTGGTCAGAAGGGGAAGAGTGTGAAGTCGTGCGGCTCGCTGGGGGCACACAGAACAGGGCTGGGCGGGATGTGGGCACGGCAGTGAGGAGCTCCCTCCTGCCTATGGGGCACTGCGCCGGCCCCGCTGCCGGGACCCCCGCGCACCCACCTGGCGCTGGGCTGGAACCCCCCAGCAAAGCAGCCGGAGCTATGCCGGCTCCCGGGGCACCCAGTGCTTCAGGGCTGCAGTGCGGACCATGAGCGAACACAAAGTCTTGAAAATTCAGTATCTTAGGCACACTACAGATACGTTTTTTTGAAGTAAATAATAATTTAGCTGTCTGGAGCCTAAGGATGAATCATGGCAGTTTTCCTTTAACTGTCTTAAAAAAGAAAAAGGGCAATGTTGGTCCAGGAGGAGCTGGCAGGTGACACCCGCAGTGTCCTCTCGGTGACACCTGCCACAGCAAAAGGGCAGGTACAGCGGTACGACCCTGCTCACCCCACTCCTGAGGCTTGCTGCTGTAAAGAAAATGTTAGTATCCAAGTCTCGGTCTAGTCCCTCCCCTTAGTGGTGGGACAATGATCCCATAAATCAGGAAATAAATATCCTGCGTGGGCTCTGGAGTTTGTAACTATTTACCCAAGGTGTGCTTTCTTCTCCGGAGATATTTCTGCAAGGCTGCTGAGGGATGGAGACGTGCCTGTGCTTTTTTCTTTGCCCCTGCCTCCCTTTCATCTGCTCTTGTGATGAATTGTAGGGAAAAACTACCCAAGCCCGTCTGTTTTGGCTTAGATCAGCTTTTCTTCTCATTATAATTTAAGTCTTTAAGGGTCTTCAGTAGGAGCCTGTAAAAGTCAGATCATTCATTCCTGTTGACGCCATATGTTTCATGGCCATTCAGGCCGTGATTCATGCGGCGGTGCCCGGGACGCGCCTCCTTTGTGCCGCGGCAGAACAATGCCTTTGTGCGCCGGGCTGGCGTGCCCGTGCCGGGCGGCAGAGAGTTAACCAGAAAAATCTTGTAATAGCTGAAAACTATGGATTGAGCAAAATCTCCCTGTCAGCTCTCTGTGATTTTGCTGAGAGCACTTGGACATGCTGGCATTGGATTTACAAATTGAAAATCATTAATAATTCTAACCAGGCTGTGATAAATCTGAGATCAGTCTCGATGAACCTGGACACCATTTCATAAATCAAAAAGATTACTTAGGAATTTTTTAAAATCTGACGTCAAAATGTCATGGTTACTAATGGTTTTTGTAGATCTCTTACAGTGATATATCATTTATCTACGCTACATCTAAAATGTGACACCAGGGCAGAAATGTGATGTCTTTAATATCATGAATACATTTTATCCCATAATAAAGGTATTAACAACTTCTTGCTGTGACTTGTACTTGAAGTTCTGTGCCTGATTTAGTGCTATTGTTATCATATTAACTGTTTTCCTTCCAAATATGTGCAGGCAAACTGTTGCTTATTTTGTGTGGCGATGGGCTGACGACGGAAGCAGAGGAGGGATTCCTCGGGCTGGGCTGCTCGCCCCGGCTCCCCACCACCCTGCTGCCCCGTGACCCAGGGCACCGCTGGCTCCCGCTGCGTGGGCGCAGCCTCCTCAGCCCCCGGTGCTGCTCCGCAGGGACGCTCAGCGGGACCGCCTGCTCGCAGGGTGACCTTCTGGGTCAAGGCTGGGATTGCAGGGCAGCGAGGGCAGGGGGCTGTGGGTGTGCTCAGGGCCCCACGGGCAGCCACAGCCGACAGTCTGCTGCTTCTGATCGACCTCTGGCCGCTGGGGCTCTGCCCCTCTTGCTGGCTCCGGCTGCGGGGGCACACGCTGCTGGTGGGTTTTGCCAAGGAGGGCTCACCAGCAGATCTGCGTGGTTTGGCTGTCAGCACAGCTAATGCAGCATCCTGCCATCTCCTTCATAAGGCGTAAACACGGAGCTGTTTGGCGAGGAAAGGGAAGGATGGACCTGAACGCCTCATGGTGCTGGTAAATCATGGGAGCGCAACAGGACATGATTCAGCTCGCAGCCTGGGTGAGCGTCAGTGGTAGGGACACACAACACGGTGACGAGAAAATGCCAGAGCCAGCATAGAGCTAACAAGTAGGCACGGCTCACGGCACAGAGTTTTGTTTTGGATTGGTTCTTATAGACTTTTTCCACTCCTTTTAAGTGGGCTGTTCTGAGAAAGGTTTACAAGACGTCTGGAATAAAACGCCAGCAAATAACCTCCAGGAAATACCCTTTGAATGACACCTTCAACTGATTAATCTAAAAAATATCACTGAAGATGTAGGTAAGCTCTACAATAAGGGAAGAAGCTGCATCTGTGCCACTGCTTTGGCTGTGGATTCAAGCACAAATGTTATTTTGCACAGACTGGTTTGGATGCCTGATCTCCTTGGCGAAGCTCAGTTTCATGCTCTAAGATGGCTTTGTATTTTGTACCACACGTTCACAGAATCACAGAATCACTAAGGTTGGAAAAGACCTGTAAGATCATCAAGTCCAACCATTACAAAAAAACCCAAAAAACCAAAAAAAACCCCCCCACCACACAAAAAACCCCACCCACACCACACAGCACCATGTCCATTAAGCCACATCCCACAATGCCATGTCCACATGCTCCTTGAATACCTCCAGGGAGGGTGACTCCACTACCTCCCTGGGCAGCCTATTCCACTGTGTTACCACTCTCTCAGTAAAGAAATTTTTCCTAATATCCAGTCTGTGTTAGCTCTGACTCTGGGGCACAAACAAAAACCTTGAGGTGGTGGAAAGGCCACTGGAAGCAAGCGGCAGCCAAAGGTCCAGGTCCAAACACACCCTGAGCACACGTAAACCTAGTCTGGCAACTCAACAAATCATTAAAATATCAAAACTTAGTGTTTCAGGAAGGCCTAATAAACATCGTGGAATGCTTTTCTCATTTTGGAAGCACCTCCCTCTCTGTGCTCGCATTGCAAATGGCATGGATGTGCGGAGGGTGTGCAGCCTGGGCATCCGCGCAGAGGTAGGCAATGGTGAGGCTGGCTTTGCTCGGCTCTGCACGTGTGCAGGTGTACGTGTGTGTGTGTGTGTGTGTTCCCACGTCTCTCCACTTCCTATATGGAACCACCAGTGTTTGCTGGCAGGGGAAAATGCACAGGCCACGGATGCTATAGCACAGTACGATGCAACTTCCTACAAAGGATTGTTGCATAATAAATGACTTTTGGAGACTTTTCTATAAAACGTTACATTGCTTTGGTGCATTCTTTTTAAAAATGAATGGTTCAACTGTTAAAATTTAAAGAGTCGTTCCCAGTCTCTTCCCAGTGAGTCAGAAACACACAGCAGGAGCACACAGCCTCCAACGCTCCGGGCGTAGCTAAAGAGCTATCAGAGCCTAACAGGTAGCTGAGGAATTTAAAGCAAAGCTTTATGGGGAGAGATTACATTCAGAGGTGAACAAACGGTGGTACCAAGTCTATGCAAAGCAAGTGACAAAATGTAAAAATCCTCCCCGCATTTTGAAGGAAAATATATCTTTCTGCGCGGTTCCCATGAAAAATAGGCTTTTTTATTTCCTTTTTTCATGCTAGGAAATTAATATTTGCCTTTAAAAAAGATTTGGTGGAGGTTTGCATGAAGGTCATTAACAACCTCGCTGGGGAATAAAGAAGGGAGTGATTGAAATCTGCATGGGTTTGTTACTCATTTGTGGCTTTGCTTTACACGTAACATTTTTATTAAGAAAATAATACTTTGGGGCTGGTAATTGTGTTGCCAGCTGGGCCGGGGAGGGGAGAGGAAGAAAGCAGAGCACTGAAACCTACTATTTATGTCCCTGCTAGGTACAATTCCAGGCAGGTATATATATGGTAAATCTCCTTGAGCTGTCCCCAAAGTCACCCTGAAGTGCCGCAACTCTTCCCAGTGTTGAGCACTTTCCTCCAGGGCTGCAGCTTCGTGGCAGGGCCGAGGCAGCCGGTGACGGCCCGTGGCAC
Source organism: Gavia stellata (assembly GCF_030936135.1). Classification (NCBI taxonomy): domain Eukaryota; kingdom Metazoa; phylum Chordata; class Aves; order Gaviiformes; family Gaviidae; genus Gavia; species Gavia stellata. The sequence continues at coordinate 13,059,505 of NC_082617.1, forward strand.
GGCCAGTCCCGCTGCGCTGCAGGGTGAGCCCTGCCCGGTGCGGCCGGAGGCATGGGTGCTGGAGCAAAGCAGGGTGCTGGCTGCACGGACCTCCATCCCCTGGAAAGGGACAAACAACCCCAGGTCCTCCTGGTAACGCCAGGCACTTTCACAACTCCTGTTTATGGGTAGTAAGGTCACCTGTTTCTGTACCATTTAACCCCAAAATACCCGCAGTTAGGGTTCAAGCTGTAAAACCCTGGTATTGCTTGCAAGTCATCTTAAAAATTAGCATAGCACAGAGTAGATACAATCTGAAGTTGGCTTGTAAAATCTTTTGGAAGGATCATTAAGGGTATTTCATTATCTCCATATTGCCAAGGTCAGGCTGTCCATATTTCCTCTTTAGTGCTGCGATGGGAATATGCTGCGACTGTGGTATAATAGACCAGAAAATGTCCACACTGGGAATGATGGTAAATCAATAAAAACTCATCAATATAACTCCCACTTTCCCAAGGTACTGCAAACAGCCTCAAGTTTGTAATTTACTTACGTATCTTCACCTTTTTCCCAACATTTTTTACACCAACTTCTGAACTTTTTGTCTGTGTAAAATCTTTATGAGAGACAATATATATAAGGTATAAAATGCTTTATTGAAAAGATTATTGATTTTCTCAGCCAAGCTGCTTGTGCAGCAGCTCCACGCGGCTCTCCCAGCAGGGAGATCTAAATTTGAGAGGGGCTGAGGCGGCCAGGTGGGAGGCAAGCAGATGTGGGTATGGCAGCACCGCGGGAGGGCCGGGGAGAGCACCTCTCGCCTGCCCGGCACGCAGCAATGGGGCCGCCGAGCTGAGAGGAGAGAACAAAGGTTTGCAAAGCCAAAGCCACACTGCAGAAGGGAGAGGGAGAAATGCGCAGCTCAGGCACAGAGAAGAGGGTTACACATCTCTCAAGACTGATCATTAATATTATAGTATGGCTGTGCACTGTGCGGTACAAACACCTACGCAATACCAGCCGTGCTTTAGCTCTGCTTCGGTGTGCTTCCTCCCAAATCCGCACTGCCTGAACACTCAGACCAAGCCCAGAGCCAGGGTGGCTGCTCTTATCCCGCACACCCCATGGTGGAAATGGGGAGCTGCAGCTGACGGCTCCCCGCAGCGCTGCTGGGGCTCAGGCGTGTGCCTCAAAGATCAGAACAGCGCTTTGGCTCTTCAGGAGCCTCAGTAAAACCTCGAGCAAATGGAAGCTGAAGGGTGGTTGCTCCTTCTTTCTCTGTAGCACCTTGCTTATACCCTTCTTTCTTTCTTCTTCCATTTCTCAATCTTTTTATTCATCTACTTTCTTCCCTGTCTTTTTCTACTCTCCACTTACTTTGGGAAAAAAGCAACCTAAAAGCATAAATACACTAAGTCTTTTTAAGGCTGACAAAGGGACATCCTCATCATGCAGCATATCCTGCCACGGACAGCTGGACCACGGCTCCTGGTTCCTCCCAACGCTCGCAGAGCCATGGTCCCTGCAGACATGAGGCTCGCAGGGTGCTGGGTGCCTTGGCTGGATGTGGGGAGGGCTGCAACAGCACACATGATCCATTCTGGTTTTGAGACTGCTGAATCCTTTATTATGAGCCAACCACTGAAATAAAACCAATCCCATTTTATTAAAAGCTCAAAGACACAATTAGATCTTGCAGATTATGCAAATGATGTGTAGCCCTCTGACTGTTGGCAATTTGCCGCATAGACCTCTGTGCTGCAGGGTTTGGAAAGCCCTGTCTGAACACCGGTTAGAGACCCTTACCCCCTTGCATAGCTCTGGAGCCTGAAGCCCTGATAAATATTCCACAAAACACGAACAGCCTATTTTCTCTTGCTACTCTGACCTTTTCCCCAAGACGTTAGAATGTATTTTTTTGCCAGCTACTGTATGCTTATCCCCAGGGGTCAGGGACCTACAGGGCTCTATTAACTGTCAGTGGTTTTTTTTCCTGATGTCTGAGTTTACCCATAGCTAAGCTAATGTACTGAAGAGAGTCTTGGCAGGGGCAACGGACATCGTGTCACTGAGGGCACGAAGGCCAAGGAGTGGATGGAAAAACCTGGTGGTGAAACTTAATCAGCAAGTAAAGACCTGAAGCCGGACTGCCTTTGATCGGAGGCACCCCACATAAAAGCAGCTGCTTTCCCTTTCCCCCTCTGCTCTTTGGCCCTGTTGCCCAGAGCTGGCAGCCGGCAGGCAGAGGGGTGCCGCCGGCGGTGCTCGCCCGTGATGGGGAGAGCCATAGCACCCAGAGAAGCATCCTTGTGCAGGGCACCCAGCTCTCGGCTTTGGGGTTGCTTGCAGTGCTCAGGCACTCGTCTGGGGGATAAGTGCCTTCTCTCATTCTGTCCCCTATTTTCTCATTTTTGACTTTTATGGTTTTTCATTTACAAGTCTAATCAGAGAGAGGCAGCAGGATGGAATAGTGCAATCATTCAACATAGATTAACAATAGAGTCAATAGCCTACAAGTGTTTGCAGCATCCCCCCTTGCAAGCTCCTTCAGCATGGAGCCAGGAGAGAATCCAGCAGGCTAAAGCAGAAAGGAGCTGCAAACACACAGCTATTGCTTGAAGACCTCAGCTAAACCCACCTGCCTTCCAAGTGGCCCAGCATCTCCTCCAGGAGCTGCCCTCGCGGGCAGTTTTCAGGCCAGACAGCAAAGGCAAGGGAAGCATCTCATTTCATCTGATTTGGAACAACTTTAAATACCACCACCGCTGCGGCCACAGCCCAGGCCAGCTGGCCTGAAAGCAGCTCGCTGGGGGTGCTGCTCACCCAGACCCGACAAGGCTGGATCAGTGCAGAGCTGGCCAGCTGCAGCCGCGGTCTCACAGCAGGCGCTGCCACCATGAGCACATCTTCCCAAGCTGGGTGCGTTCGTACATATAGGTAGTCCTGAATATACCCTCAGGACTGCTCTTCACAGCTCTACAACTACACCATCTAGGTTTTAGTCTCCAAACCCAACTTTGCAGGAAAGAAACAATCTGGTTTAATCGTATTGGTAAGAACACACACCACTGAGTGTGTAAACCTCTGTCAGTGAGATCCTGAAGAGCATAACACCCAGGTGAGGTGTGTCATTTCAACCCACTGCAAAAGTAACTAAGGGCACAATTCAGCAAAGCATTAAAAACCCGGTTTTTGTTTTGTTTTATGTTAAGCATAAGCACCGTATTGAATCAAGACTTAACACTGCATATCATTCCTCCATGCAGGGTGGCATGGCCAATATTACACTCTGCTGTGAAACAGCAGCACATTACAGCGAGCCTCCTGGCAAAGCACCGCACTGGTCCTGAGCCCTGGTGCCCTGGGCTGCGCCGTCGCTGCTGGAACGCTGCGGCTCTGCCCACCTTGCTAAGTCACCCCACTCCGCTCTTGACACAAACTGGCTTTCAAAGCCTAACAGGCTAAAACTGGGTTTCTAAGAGCAGTCTAAAGTTAAAAATAGTTGACATGTTGGAAGTGACTGCGGGGTAAAATTCAAGCTTCCGCTAGGTTTGTTAGTGGTTGGAAAGTACATTGAATAAAGAAGTGGGCAAAACCATGATTGTTGCTAAAGACCACAGCTGGAAAAAATATGTCACATTTTTGTAACTGCTGTATACCTAATAAAATATACTGAATTTACTATCAGTTGAAGAATAGGTTGGTAAACAGTGTAAATTAAATCCTATGATGAAGTTTAATAAACTTCAAGGCAGTGCCTACTGAGATGGGAAGGCGAGAAGTTCTCGGAAACTCTGAGCCTGCCACCTTTGTTTTCCATGTTATTTTAAACTGTTGTTACCCAAAAAGGTGGAGGCTGTGGTACCTGAGTATATACAGACATGCCAGCTCCATGATGCGACTCACTACGCCTGGCCCATAATTTACCAGCTTTAACCCTCCTGTGAAATGACATCTATATAAATATTGTTAATAGCACTAACATAATGTTAAGTCAGGTTTTACTGGACTCCCTCATACACCCTTTGGATTTATTAGCTATAGGATTTGAAGTAAATTTTTATTAGCCCAAGTTAAACCCAGCTACCATGGGCTTGGCAGTTGGGCTTTCTTTCCCCCATCTTTCTTCCTTTAGCTGAGCTTGGGCCCCCTTTTCTCAGCCCAGTGCTTCCCCCCTCAGACCGAAATGTCCTCAGATAAATCTTACAGAATGAAATATTTATTAATTTTCCTAACCACTGTTGATCTCATAAATTACCAGGACTTTTTCATGAAATGGTTATTAACATCCATGGCTGTATGTTAATGGCTTATTGACCAAATATGGGATAATTAGACCCTAGGAGCACTGGCCACTGTGATCTATGAGAAGCAAATTTGGCCCTTATTACACCAATGACCTATTTAATATCTACTGATGAATTTAAGGTAGAATCACAGGCAGAATTTGTTTCAAGGAGCTGCCCTCCAATTAACGAGCAGAAAGATTCTTGTATAAAACCTATTGATCCAGAAAAAAATATTAACAAAAATCATTTTTTGTAACTGATGATTAATTGGCTAAATAAGTGTTAGACTGAGGTACACCAGGAAAACCCTGGTAACCAGATATTTCCTGGGATTAACAAAACAATGAGTCTGTTTGACTAGAGGGCCCTGCCTTCTCCCCCAGCTTTGGAGGATTTAAGTCCTAATTTGCACTATGAAGATTTATACTAATATTTTTAAAAATTTAAACATTTATCCATGCTGCAGTTCCAAGAACAACTGTTTAGACCTGCTGCAAGTGAGCGAGCTGCGTTTGGTTTAAGTTCCTAAGCATGCTGTATATTTGGAATGGGAGAGTTAGCGTGCCGCTCAAGGAGACCCTTTCCTCTGTCATCTCAGAGTATTTAAAAATCAAATTAAAGATAAAATAAAAGGAATCAAAACAAAGCCAGAAAGGAAGGAATACAATTCATTTGAAGTACTTGAGCTAGAGCCTCATTGGAGGCAAGATGCACAAGTTGGAACACAGCTAAAAATTAAGCTGGTGATGTTTTTGTGAGTACAAAAAAAAAATCTGTCAGCTGATCCAGCAAACTGATTTGCACTCTGGTCCTTTGACCCAGAAAGGCTTCTATCGAAATGTATATACCTGGAATTGCTGCAGGCACATCTCAATCAGTGGAGAGGACTTATTTGAGCTCCTCATTGTTTTGGATCTAAAGAAATGCAGTTTAAGTAACAGCACATACACATTTGCGTGGGCGCTGACGGCTCCACGGTGCTGCGCCTCGCTGAGCGCTCCCAGCCGGGCTCCCCTTCCACGGCTCATTGCTTAGTCCTGCTCCTAAAGCCGGGCTCCGGCGGCTTTCCTAGCTCGCCTGCTTCTCTCACAGCCTGGAGTGTCACAAATGAGGAGAGACTGGTTTGGCAGGTCATCCTGGAGATTCTGTAACACAACTGATGAGGGAGAGGAAACAATTTATTGCCCCAAATAAATGCTATAGTTCCAAATATCAGGCAGCTACCACTCTTCTTATCCCACTCACTATAACTTTTAGGTCCCATGCAACTGCTAACAGTGATTTTAAACTCTTTCTCCCTGCCAGATTCAGTTTCTCTGCAAGAAGGGGTAAACCCAAGAAAGGATTAACTGATTGCTGCAAACAGGAGCGCTGCGAGTTCTCACAATTCAGACCTTGCCAAAGCTCCAGGACACCACAACAAGTAATTTTAACCTCCATTGCGTTCTAAAAAAAAAAAAAAAAGTCTTCCACAGCAGTTCCTCCATCAAAGCTGCACAAAGCAGAGCTTTCCGGGGTCAGAACAGGCTCAAGCTCCCGGCCGAGGCCGGGCTCAGCACAGTGCCCACTGGGGCGTGGAAGCCCTGCAGACCCCGCGCCGGGAGCCGCCAGTGCTCGGACACACAGATTACTGCAGCAGTGCATCACTGCGGATAAAGTAAATCCAGTAATAAATATGGAGTGCAGGAATAGACTGCAAGGAGTAATTCACAATAGCTATTGTACCTCTCCAGTTCACTGTGCTAGGAGAGATTGCCTGGAGGTAGATAGTGGAAATATTAGAAGGCGAAATAAAAAGGAAGTTTCCCTAACTGAGCTGAGGACAAGCTTTAAAGGCTAACGAAGGGACAGATAACACAGACAAAAGAAAACTACCACAAGAGATAAAAAAGAAGAATTAATATATGAAAAATTAAAGCAAGCGGATTAAAAAATAGAAAGCTACCAGCATTCCCTTTGCTCACATATTATTCCCTAATTACAGAAAAGAAGCCAGAGGCTGCAGTCAGACACACTGTTTTAATCATTTTTATACCTTTTTCCTGCTTCTTTTGCCCTCTCTCAAGGAATCCACTAACAGCCATCAGCAGAGACGGATGGACAGACAGACAACACACCCAGGACTCCAGGCATGCCCAGCAGAGATACCCATAGGTAGCGTAGCATCACATCCCAGCCCAGGGAAGCTGAGGCAGCCGCTACTGCTGTTCTTCCTCCATCCACCTCTTCCTCAGCTGCACTAGGAGCACAGCCAGCCCCCAGCTGGCTGAAGGGCTTTTAATAGCTCCCCACCCTCCCAGATTGCTTGACTGCAGGCAGCTGAAGAGGGCATGAAGCACAGTGACTCGTGCAGGAGGAGGGATGACACTACCTGGGGGGGAGGATGAGGAGGAGGTGGCCTCTGAGTCTAGCCCAGGTGCAACCAAAATAGCAAATATGATGAGAGCACAACCCGCGGGGGCTGCCCCAACAAGAGGCTGTGAGCCTTCCAATGCCAAGGACAACCAAGACGGAAAAGGTTGAACCCTGCTCCCCAGAGCAGAGCAAGGACGTCCCGGGCCCAGTCCCACAGCTCCTGTTCTTGCAATGCCTGACCAAGCATCACTTTGTGCTCGGCTTCCTGCACCAAGTTTTATTACCAGCCAACAAACACCTAGATTTAAAAATTAAATACAAAGAAAAGAAAAACAGCTTCCTTTCCCCTATCTATTGAGTTCAAAAGGAAAATGCTGTAGATCTTCCCTGTTTTCTCGCAAAAATGGTGTCACTTTTGAAATGGATCACCTGGCTGCGCTGGGCTCGGCGGTTGCAGAGAATTCCTCTCTCCCTGCCTGTCCCCGCCAGCCTGTGCAATGCTGCCTCCCAATACCTCTCCCACCCAAAATTCGCTCTTTCTTCTCGTGACAGGGTGTAAGAAAGAATAGGTGCAGATTTTAACCTCTGTAATAGACACTAAATCACATATATTTGTTTTCCTCTATGCTGGGAAAATGTCCCTGAGGAAGCATGTTAAATTTGGGCTTTAAAAGCACCAATTTAGCTATTATGAGTTTTCTATGCTTTTTCTATTCAGGGAATGTTTGGCTTGAATACAGTACGTAGAAGAAATAAGATCAGCTCAACTGTTTTAAAGCTGATTGACACCTTGGGTTTTTTCCCTTGTAATCTGAAGCGAAAGAAAAAAATATAAAGGGAACCAGACACTCATTTAAAAGAAATTATTTCCTTGCCTACAGTCCCTGATCAGGGCTGCCTGTGCAGGGAGAATGAGATCTCATAAAAAGCCTTTCGTGGGTTCTTTTTTCACATCATTTCGGCTCAGGTTTTGGTGGCAGATGAACTGTATTTCATCAGAGTTTAGAGGAAATTCAAAGTGAAGTTAAGGAAGTTGCTGTAAATGAGAAAAAAAATTCCCAACAAACCCTTTCATTCTAGCTTAACATATCAGCCAAATCAGGAAACAGCTGTAGCAGAAATATTGTTTTTAATAATCGGAGAAAGCAGCAGAGACGCAGCTTTTGTTGGAACAGTGACCCCCAATGGCGAGAGCGACACGGGCTGCGGAGGATGAGGAGACCCTGGCCAAGGTGGAGGAAGAGGGTCTTGATGAAGACCTGGCTGGGGCACACAACGAGGCCCTTCGGGCCGTTGCCTCTTGCCCACAGCAACCCCTGCCCGGCCCTCGCCCTCTTGGGTGGCGGCGGAGGCAGCCCCAGGCCCCGCGGGCTCCTTTTGGGGCTGGAGCTGTGCGGGGACACGCGGGCGGGTGGCCTTGCGCCCTCTCGGGAAGTTTCCTCTGCAGAGGCTCTGGCAGCCCTGGAACCCCCGACACCTCGCGTCCGGCTTCCACCAGAGCTCCTGTTGCCTGTGGAAACTCTGCTCTGAGCTGGGACGACACCCAGGGGCCTGAGCCCTGCTGGGGCTGGGGGAGGCGGCGTCGGGCCCCAGCTCTGGTGGGGCTCGTGGGTGGCTCTTCCCGGGGCACCCGGGCAGCCCTGGTCTCTGCGGAGGCCCTGGGCGGTGGTGGGAGGCAGGTGCCGGGCACGGGGCTGAGGGGGGTCCCAGGGTGGGAGGACAGGGCGCCCGATGCAAGGCGCCGCGGGCTGCCTGCCCAAACCCACGCATGCGCCCGACAGACGTGAAACCCTCGTGGGGCAGGCGGGGCGGGTGAGCCTCGGGGCAGCGCACCAGGCATGAAATGACAGCGGGGCGTTAGAGAAGTCCCGCAAAGCAGGTGCCAGGGTCCCTGTCTGCTCAGCCACCGTTGGGAGGGCGAGGGGGGCCTGATGGGAGCGGGGGCCCCGAGGGCTCATGGTGGAAGGGGTGAGGTGGCCTCAGGAATGGCCCCAGGGGGGCTCCTGGAGCAGAGGCTCTGCAGGAGGCAACCCCGACCTGGGGACCCCGGCCTCGCCCCCAGGCCAGGTTTCTTGCTGATGGGTGGGGGCACCTGCTCCGGGGGAGCACAGAAATGCCCCATTGCTTCTCCAGCACGGTGAGCGCGCAGCCCGAAGTCCGAGCAGCGACGCGCGCTCTTCTGCTGGCTCCGGTGTCACAACACGTTTCAGTCGTTTGGCTTGGATGGACTGCAAGGGCAGAGGAGGAGGAGTGGGACGCTTCCTGCTAATGAAAAGAGCAAGGGACGTAACGCTGTAATGGCTGCACCAAGGAGCGTCCGTCTGGCTGTTGAATTTTTCTGTCTTTACAGCTGCAGAACTGGAAGTGCCTGATATGCTAGGTGCAAGATATTTCTTTTTTTTCTGGTCAGTACTCATAGTCTTGTGGTTGAACGGTTTGTTTATCCTGACAGAATGTCATCCGGCTTGGCTTTGATTTTGCAAATAATCCACCTCCAGCTATGAATGCTCTCACTCCGAGATAGCCTTAACTTTTTTACCGCCATAGGGCATGGGATGATTTCATGATGGTTAAGGGGAGATGAAAGGATTTTTGCCCTTGTCCTTTTCCCTTGTTTTGAGAAGTAAACAATAAAGTTTAAGCCTTCCCACAGAAAATTTGTAAAAATGTGAGAAGACAGTAGAGACCAAATAATTATCCATAATCAATACAGTTAAAGTCAATGGACTCTGCGTGTCCTCTTCTAATAGACTTTGTTCTGGGTTGTACCTTGACAGTTTATTTAGAAATATGAACTCTGTAAGGAATGGCTATTTGACTATGTAATCTTGTTAAACTCATAAATTCAGTTGGTCTGAAGTCTATATCATTGAAGCCAGCTGGAACTAAATGTTTTGATAGCTAAAAAATGGTTCATTGAAGAAAATTCTGAAATAATGGGACTAATAAGTTGCCAAGAGAACTGTTTACATGGGCCTAAGTGAAATTATCATAAGGCAAGGGGAAAAATTTTTGACCCACATCTTAAATTCTTGCTTAGTCAAGTTATGCGGGCAAATAGATTGTATAATGGGACATATTTATAAAATAAAGCTGATTAGTGATGTTGGTGTCTTATACAACCTACGTCCAGCATTAAATCAGATTAATTTATAGGTGATTTTGTTGACGAGCACACACTGATTCTCCCATGGTGTGAATTTCAATAACTTGCTTTCCTCTTTGGAATCCATAATTCTATTATTTGAGACACTTCATTGTTATAGATAACACATTTTAAGTGATATTATTTATGCTGTTTCATCTTGTCACTTAGGTTCTTGCTCAAGTTCATTAATGTATTGTGCTCCTCTCTGTACAAGAGGGTGCAGTGAGAGCAATTGATTTTAAGTCCACATAATGACTGATGATATCACGCGTGTTTACCGCTTTGACACTGCAGACTAGATGCTAATGCTGCAGAGATAAACATGATGTCATTTTATGCAATTAAACACTTAATATACAGCAGGTAATGATTTGGTAAGCTTGGCACATGCAAGCAGTGGCTTTTAATCTTATTAACAGGGGTGGGATGACGCCACAAGTCATATACACATACCCAGTCTGTATCAATATAAAAATCTTTTACGGGCTTGGGTCATTCTGCTGTGATAGGATGAAGATACCTAAAATGTGTCCCTAGCAGCTCATGAGCAGCTTTTACAGGATCTAGGAAGAGCTGTCAGATTTGGACCAGCCTGAAAACAAACCAGTGAAGTGTTCCTTACGTGCCTCTGTCCTCCTCTTCCCATGCTGCAGTTGCAAGCAGAAAGGGTGGGTTGGTTACTGACTGCCGGCACTGCATACGCTCTAGAGTGTGCGAACCCGGGGCGAACCACAGCACGCCAGTGTCCCACTGCCTTCTCGAAACCTCTTTGGCCCTTCTCACTGCTAGTAGGTGTCCATCCATGGAAGCTGCTAGATGACAACACCACCCATGCCATTGATTTAGGACTGAGGGTGTCCTGCTCTCCAGGGGAAAAATGTCTCAAAAATGCCCCTCAACCTGCTGGACCCGCTGCAGTCCTGCCCCTTCTCTGGAGCGGTGCAGCCTCTCCTCCTCTGTGTAGCTCTGGGCTCCCTCCTACTGCAAATGCTTTCAGCAGCCAAAAGCTGCTCAGCGTTTGCCTCAGCTCCACAGATGCAGTAGCAAATGGTCTCCTTCCACAATAGTCAATATTTCCCAGCTTTGACAGATTAGCCGGAGTAATCACAGATTTTATGTGGCACAATTAACATATCTTTTCTTTATAGCTATTGCACATGAATTTGTCTGTGATAAGCAAGGTCAAGCAGTGCACCAAGCCAGCACCATCCTTTAGGGCAGGTCCCACACTCACACCGCTGCCTGGCAGGAGACGTTGGCAGGCGGCCACGCACCCAGTTGCTTCGGTGACTCGACAGCGAGTTGACTACAGCACGAGCTTCTCCAGCGCTTGTAGAAGTGCCGCCTCTTCCCCGTCGTTGTGTAGTTCGGAGGTGGCAGGTACAGATTTTAAGACCTGCTCATTTTATTACTGGAAAACCAGGAAATTCAGCAGTCAAGAAGGGAGTGGGCTGGGGACTGGGGGAGGCCCAAGGCACCATCACAACTGGCACTCCATGGCTGGCACTTGGGTTGATTAGCACGTGACAACACGGAGCAAAGCTCCAGGAACACAGAGGACAAGATTTCCAAAGGCATCCACGGATGCTGAAATAAAAGACCTGGCTTTGTAAAGGGCATGAAACAACACAGTGATTCTGCCTGAATTTCTGGAGTCTTGTCACTTTTTTGGGGAAATGCTTGCAACTAGAGATACTCCAGCTGAAGCTGGAGATGAAGGAGCTGAGCAAGCTGGAACTCACTGGACAGACCCCATTTTATTAAGCCCCTGTGCAGCTCGGTCTCTGTGGGCACCTGTCCCCCCTCTCCCTCCTGCAAGATACGCAGTTGCTCTCCTGTGCTGCTCTTCCTGACAGATACCTCAGTCCCACTGCCCTGTCACGGCTCGCCCCTTTCCCACTTCCCTGAAATCAATTACCTGCTCTGCACTGCTCCATATTCATCAGGGCTTCAGCCATTTGACCTGCAGCCCCCTGCTCCCTCTCCAGCCAGAGTGGTGCTTCCAGGCTTTGTGGAGGAATGGCTCTGACCTTGCTAATCAAGCAAAGAGGGGTCAAGCCAAGAGGGATGCTCGGAGGCTCCTGGGCTGGTCCCGCTCTGCTGTGGGGTGCAGTGGTGCCTCTGCCTTGCTCCAGAGCAGCAGTAGCATTGAGCTGCTCTTGTGTGAGAGCAGAGGTGCTGACTATGCCCTGAGGTGGACTGGCTGTGGGGACCGTGTGTACCTTGTTGGGGAGAGGATGCTCCTGGAGAAGTGAAAGGAGCTGAGTATATCAGGGAGCACCGACAGAGTCAAGGACAATAGCTGGGTTTCACTCCCGACACCTGGACCAGGGCTGTCCGTGCTCCCAACAGCTGTGGGTGCTTCTGTGGTGCCCGGTGCCATGCCAGCCCAGAAGCTGCCCAGGGGACAGGGCTGGACCCGGCTGTGGGCCAGGTTAACCGTGGCTGACCCTGCACAGCACAAAGTGCACAGCCCCTAAATGAGGCTTCCCCCACTTTTTGTTTCGCAGGCTGGAGTGATCTGTGGGCCCCAGGATTAACCCCAACAGCTGCCACAGAGAGTGTCAGGCTTTGTGCTTCATTTACTCTCAAATAAAACAATATCCATGTGACAGGAGATGTTGATCCATGAGTAATTCAGCGGAGGCTGCTGCAAAGCTCCCTTTGCAAAGCAATGTGCAGCCCATGCTCATCGGTCCGTCCCCTCCCAGGCCTCTGCGGAGGCAGGGCAGGCAGCTCTGCGCTGCCAGGACTGTCCCTGCCTGCGGCTGCCCACGGCCGCCCATGTCTCTGCCCTTGGCTGCCACCCAGCCTCCCACTTCAGCCTGCTTGGTCCCTTCGGCTTGCCTGCTGACCAGCCACCCTCACATTCTTGCCGGGGCCATGACGACAGTTGCCCAAACTGCCTTTCCCGTTGAGTGCTTCAGTGCGAGCGTGAGCGCTGGGCTGCCCCCGAGGACTGCCGCGGCCGCAGCACTGCAGTTATCAGGGCTCCACCGGCTTCAGATGTGGGGCTTGCACGTCCTCTCGCTGACCTCTGGGGCAGAGGCAGAAAGGTGTAGAGCAGAGATGTATCACGCATCGCAAGGGGACACCCACTCCCTGAGCAGATCTCGGGCACCGTGGCAGCCACGTCTCTTAAACCACCGCTGAGTCGGTGCTGCTTGCAGGGAGCAGCACTGTGGTGGGGACACAGGGCTGAGGACCAGCTCCTCACCTCTGTGAGGGCTCTTGTGTCATGCCCGGTGCCTTTGCTAAGCGCCACAGGAGCTGGCCCCGCTGCCGGCCCTGCCAGGCACTGCCGAGAGCTGTCCTGGCCACGGGACCCGCTGGTGAGCCGGGTGGCGAGGGGATACCTGTGGGCAGGAGGGAGCGGGTGGCACTGAAGCCGAGCGCTGCCATCGGAGACAAGCTGAACGTAAAGCCTCTGCCACGCCGGTGCTGAGCCCTGTGCTGCTGTGCAGAAGATGGTGCCGTTTCTGGACAGCGTCCCAGAGCCTGGCTGCACAAGCACGTGTCCCTGTGCCGCAGCGGGGGCTGAGGCTGGACCTTTGTTTCTCTTTTAGGTTTCCTTTCCAAACAATGGCACCAGGGCTCATGTTTGGATTTCATTTTGTCTTCTTCCCATAGTCTGTGGGACACGCCTGGGTTAATATTATAGTTTATCAACAATCAGTGCTCAAGAAATAGGCTCTCTTTGGGTGATATTTAATGAGCTTGGAAATGAGAATATGGCTGTGCTGTTATAGGAGACAGGAATGAGAATTTTAATGAGGGTTTATGTTTAATAAAAGGTTAATAAATTTTAATTAAATTAAACCAATAAAGTTCAATATTTGCTTAGCATATCAAAGTTCTGTTTGGCGTGGTGGTGTGTGAAATGCCAGCTCACACTCTGCTAACACAGGGGTCTGCCTCCTGCTTCCACCAGCATTGCCAGCCCCAGCAGAGCAGGTATGGGAAAAACCTCCAGTTATGGGAAGGGACTATAGGAGATGTTTGAATTTTGACATATTTTGCAGATGGATCATCACCAGAGGTACCAAAGGCCCCTGCTTGGCTCACAGACCCCCAAGTTTGCTGGCAGCTCATGGTCAACTACCTCCGACATGCCAGAGCGAACTGGTGTCACACAGAGCAAGGCGCAGCTTTCCGGATAAAAGCTTTTCTGTGTAAAACCACTTCTAGGTTGGGGAAAGTGTTTGCTCCTTGTTTGCTCCCTTGGAAGCCCCATGGGGTTTCATATTCAACAAACTTCTCGTTAGTTTCGCATTTAAAAAAATAAGAGCTATCTCTAAATTATACATGACTATTTCAAGACAAATTTTAAAGAAAATTTGAAATAAATCCTCTTCAGTTGTGAGTGCGGCGAAATAGAAACCAGTCTGACACTGGAGCGGTTTCACAGGGCTGCGCCGTGAGCAGCACGTGGCGCTGAGCCCTGCCGTCCGGCTCCGCCCTCGCTTCGCACGTTCAGCTGCCGTGCCAGTGCCTCCCGCCCCGTCGCCAGCCCGGGCCCTGCCCCGGCTCCGGAGAGGGACTGGGGGGGGTGAGGGGTCGGGCACGGTGCTGATCCCCGAGTCAAACACAACCTGCTGGGGCAACGAACTGCGCCAGGTTGCAGTGGCGCATCCCCAGGATCGCCCAGGCGCGGTGGGGCCCTGACGCAGCAGAGGCATTTCGGTGCGGCAGGCTGGACGCAGGGACAGCCTCAGCCCCGTATCCCTGCGGCAGCTCTGGGCAGTGTCCCAGCGGCCTCACACAAGGCCCTCCGGAGAGCTTCGGAGCACCGTTCTGCAATTGTAAGCGAACAGCTGGCATGAAACGTGGCTTAACGATTTACAGGGGCCTGGGCCAGATGTGGTGTGTGCTCCCTGCGCCGGGTCACGGCTAATCGGCCTGGGAAGGAAGGGGGACGGGCAGGCTGAGACAGCTCCCGCCGGGCAGGAGCCAGAGCCTGGCACAGCCTTTGGCGTGGGCAGAGCGAGCAGCTGGTGCGGCATGGCATGGTGTGGCACAGCAGAGCGTGGCACAGCAGAGCGTGGCACAGCACGGCCTGGCATGGCACCGAATGGTGTGGCATGGCACAGCACCGCTGGAGCACTGCGCAGCCCCGGCATTTGTGGTCTTCCAGGGCAGCCGGGACAGCAGTGGCACTTGTGGCTGTTGCTGGCATCAGCGAGACCAGGAGCACCGTTGGGGCCATGACAGGAGCTCACCTTCTGCAGGGGCCGTCAGGGGCTCCGGCCCCGGCACACGGCACCCCTGCTCCCCATTCAGTGCCGTGGGCGACCCACGCTAGCACAAAGTGTGAATCCTGCTGGATTTGCAAGAAATGGAAAAGCTCAGGGTTTATTTCAGAGCAACGTACGTGGATAAAGTCGCAGTTTTATGTCAGCTGCTAGTGCTGCTCCGGGACCCCCCCTCAGCTCAGCCCCTCTGCTGACTCCAGAGGAGAGTTTGGGCTTCAACTCTTGGTGGCAACCGGCCTCTCCCAGCATGGTGAGGAAGAGTGGCAGGCGGGGAAACGATTAAGAAATGTTATTAGGAGGCTTCATGGGCAATAAATGTGTTTCTTCTAAAAGAACTGGAGGAGTATTTGGATTATTACATTTATTAGAGTGCTCAGCAAATGTGTTACACCCATATGACAAATAAATGTGATGGTTTCAGATTTCATTAGGCAGCCCCGGGCAGCTGTGCTTTGTCCCAGCCACAAATGAGCAGGGTCTCTGTCATGATTCCTTAATGGTCATTTTTGCATCAGTAGTAATGAATGTGCCGAATGTGGTTGTTACGTCCCTTAACCCTTGCCCAGTGCCGAGGCCGCGGTGCCCGAGCTCCCAGGGTCCGGGCACAGCTGGCGGAGGGAGCAGCCCCTTCGGTCCAGAGGAACCACGCGCGGGAGCTGGTTTGCAGGATGAGGCGTCTCCGCGTCCCCTGAGCAAGATGGCAGCGAAGGGGAAGGAGCTCCGGGCACCCAGCGTCACCTCCGCCAGCCTCGCTGGGGCTCGGGGCCAGATCCTCACCCGCAGGAGCCTCCCTGTGCCGGGCCAGGGCTGCTGGAGTGCTGCGCTGGCTGGAGGGGAAGGAGTGCGGGAGAGCTGGGGGGTGGAGAGGGACAATAATTGCTCTTCCTTTTTTTTTTAAATTTACCAGTGTCAAAACCAATCTGAGCAGCGGATGCATATATTTAAATTAAAAGTAATTAAAAATGTGCTGCCAGAAAAATGCATGATGGATTCAATGTAAGAAAATGAAGTAATAAAATACTTTATGGATTAACTCATATCAGACTGTTTTGCAAATTTATTTTTCATTATGATACATCCATATCAGATAATGTCTGAATTTATTATGCTGCCTTCAGGCAGGCAGTGTCTGAAACCTTCGCAGCCCCATTTGGGTCCCGGTGACTGGTGAGCAAGGTTTCCGTCATCATTTCTTAGTGGTCACTTCACCTCAGTAATAATGAACGAGTCAAGCAGGGCTGTTATTTTCTTTAATCTCTTTCCTCATATTAAAAAAATACAGCCAGCCACATCATTATTGCAGCAGGCCCAGAGGACTATTTCCAGGTCATTACTCCAGTTCGTCTGAGCGTCTCAAGGTCCTAAAGGGTTTGGGGTTATATGCAATAAGGCGTTCGTCGACAACATTTCCCTTGAGCCCTAGGTGTTAATGAGAAAGATTTTCCATGTGGCTGTTAACACTGTGCGGTTTAAAAAGTCACAAAGAAAATGGGATTTCCTACTTCAGCTTTCTGTCTCATTGTGGATCTTTCTGTTTGCATACCGCGGGAGGATATTTACCTCTCTAATTGCTTGAATTCACACGGTTATTTTTCTAGAGGGGGAATCTTAACCGTGTGCAGGGTAGATTTCCACCAGCCAAGTTTGAAATTTTCTGGCTTATTCACTTTTAATTGTCCCCATATTATTCTGATGGAATAGTTTTTTTCCCTTTGTGGACAGAAGAAATGTCAAATTGCAAACCTGCAACAAAGCTAATGCCACCAAAAATTCCATTTTTTGCCCAAGACAGAGGCCTGACATAATAATAAGCATTTGAATGTTATAACAGGGTTATAGATTGCAGTTTGGTGCCTCCATGCTGCGTCTCATGGGACAGCCCGGTAAAGCAATTACACGTCTGGAATGTGCTGCAGAAAATCCTTGAGACTAAATGAGACCGTACAGAGCTGGGTCCCAAACCCCGGGCAGGGGCACGGCCACGCCAGGGCCCCCGCGGTGGCGAAGAGCCGCTCCGGGGGTGCGGTGTCTGCTGCGCAGCCTGGGCTGGGCGCGGGAGCCGGCAGTCGAGGCCATCGCCATGACCTCGGGGCTGCGCAAACGAACGCTGCCTTTGGTACGTCTCGCCCAGCTGCTGGGGAAGGGGTCCCGGCGCCCGCGGGGCCAGCGTGCTCCCGCACCCCGGGCTGCCCCGCGGCCCCTGCAACCCTGCTCCCTGCCCCGCAGCGCCGGGGCAATGGCGAGTCCCTTTTGGGAGAGGGGCTTTGGGGCGCCCATGGCCACCCCAGCCACACGCCTTGCTCGCTCCTGGGGGATGCCAGGAGGCTGCTGGAGCCCCGAGCCCCTGCTTGCATGGCCAAACCAGGGGATTTTGAAACTCAGTGGCTTAAACTTTCTAACCTAACTTTTGATGAATATTTCTGTCTGCTCAGCATCTTCAGCTATTTACCAAAGCAGAGCCCACTACACTTGTGGTGTGCTTTTAGAGCTGCTATGAATTTTAAAATGTGTAAAAATGACAGAATATTAACAAAAGCATTGATTTTCCTATTTATTTTTATGCATTTTATTAACTGAAACACTTTAAAGTGTAATCACTGTGTATTAAATTTACTCTGCAATGTTGGATATGAATCTCAGACAATAAAACAAATTGAATTCTTTGTAAAGCAGAAATTTTAAAAAAATACAATTAAAACTGCTGTCTGTGCTGCCAGGCAATCACTGCAAAAGACTGTCCCAGTGGGCAGCGGGACGGCTGCTGGCTGCCCTTTCCTGGGCAGGGTATGGCTGAAGCTCCCCCCATGTAAGTTCTTTACAGAGTCATGAAAAAGTAGATAATGCACCGAGAGGCATATAGATAATTTTAGGAATTTCTTATCTGAGGACAGGCTTGGAGCAAAGATATACTGTTATGTTAACAATTTTTATAACCACTTACTCAAAAAACCTGAGCTCCTTTATACTCCTGACCAAAGGCTTGAAATTGTCTCACCCCATCCTCAGAAAGAACATTTCATGAATTCTTTGAAAATCTACCATAGTTTAGTGAAAGTACACTGCTTTGAAGCTCTGTCTTTGCTCATACTGGAGTAAATTTTGCAATAAAACTAATTCCAACTGTGGAGAGATTTTGGTGTGTGTAGGCATGCTCACATCCCACAGATCTCACAGCCATTTCATCATTAATTTTTTAAAATCCTTTGGAACAGCAATATAATCCCACCAGGAATGCAATCGAGAGGGGCCCGTGCTTGGAACATGTGCAAGGCTATAGAAATGCTAAGTGTTCTGGGAGGAAAAAAAAGCATCTTAATCCAGGTACTCAGAGTTACCGAATACATATCAATTTTCCCCTTAACCTGTTCTTTTAAAGCTGTGCAACTGCACAAATCTAGTTATTAGTAAAACTTAGATGTAAGATGAGTGCAGAGGCATAAAAATATCTTGGTTCCCCAATGGGGATAATATTAGCACGTCACTGTATAGCGATATTGTGCAGGAGAGTTTAATTTGCGTTTGCGAAGCACTCACATTATACTGCTGAGCATCGGGAAAAAGCCGAGGACGAAATTCATAATTCTGCTTTCAGTGCCAGGTTTACATAATCCGGGGTCACCCACTGCCTGCTGGCTGAAAAGAAAATATTTGTCCAGCTACCGAGCCACTGGGAATGAGCCCTCTGAGCACCGAGTGAGGCTCTGGTTTCATATTGCTTCAAAAAATACAGGTTACGTGAACACGTAGGTACGACTGTATGGCAGCGTGCAGAAAGCGGGGACTCAGGGAGGAGCAGGCAGCCTTAACTCCAGCGCTGCAGAATTCTAAAGCGCCCTTGACTTGGTAACTGAAGTGACAGCAACGGCGTGCAGCTTTTCCGGAGGGAGCATTCGGATTGCAGCCAAAGTCTCCGGACGAGCGGGGAGGAGAGGCCCCCGGCGCAGGTTCACGCGCGCGCAGGCTCTCGCTGCGCCTCTGCAGCAGTCGGAGCCGAGCAGGGCAGCTCTGAAGGAACACCGCGCACGTGCATGCGTGCTACAGAGAAATCTGTCTTCGGCCTTAATGAGCCCACGGTAGCGACCCTCCCGCCCACACCTGTTGTTCTAAACCCGTATTACGGTGCAAACCTAATTAAGAGCAGATCTTGGAGGCAGGCTGCACGCATGGGCATAAAGCAGAGTGCCGCGAGCTGGCAACCAAAATCTATATATAGATCCCTGTATCTTCCTGACTCTAAATAGGCTGCACAATCGCTATTTTGGGGAGGAGGCGGTGTGCGGAGAGCCTGCCCGGGGCGAGGGAGGAGCGTGAGGACGAGGCGCCGGGGCCCAGGTAGGCTCGTTAACGTGCCTGGCCTTTTCAGGGAAGATTTAGAAGGACTCTGTAATCTGCAAATTCTAAAGAGCTGACGGAGACAGTTATTAAGGGCTGGTAGGTGATGGCTGCTCACTGTGTTATTAAAGTGCTAAAAGATTATGTCTCTGATAGCTGTGTGCTTACAGTGTCCTTCATGACCACTTCCACAGGGACAGAGACAAGGAGAGAGGCAGAGGATCGATAAAAGGATATTACCACTGGGCCAATCCCAATAATAAGAGAGGTGATATATACACACCATTTAAATTGTCCAACACATTTAATGTTCATTAACACTAATTTTCACAGTGCTGGTGTTTAACATATTATTGCAATGAAATTAATAAAAAATACCCCACAGGAAATATAATTTAACTGTTTATATACTCACCTTTTGATTGCCAATTTCCTGCCGAGCTCTGCTCCCGCATCAGCGTTTGCCGGAGACAGCAGCCGAGCGAGCCAGTGGCCGGGGCCGGGGAGGGACCCCGGAGCCCCGCACCCCGCAGCCTTGGCACGGCACAGACCCGTGGAATTGGCCGGCGGAGCCAGGGCCGCATGCGCCGTGGGCCCTGAGCGCGCAGGGGAAGGGGCGAGGGTGCTGGCAGTGGGCTTCTCCCTGGATTTCCCTTGCTGCATTTTTCCTCCTTTTATACTTCCCCCCCCTTTAGAAACCTCTTTCAGAATTTTCCTTTCTCCTTCTCCTTAAGAACTTCCTCAGGATCAGATGGCTGAAGGTTCATTATCCTCGTGAAAGGCCTCGACTTGAATTTGTTTTAGCGTATGGGCATTTCTCACTCAACAGGGAAAAAATAAACATGCGATAGTTTTGTTATTATGCAGTAATTACTGGGGAATTACGTATTTATTTATCTCTTACGAAGCACATGGAAATTGTATTTGGCCACAGAGTATAAATCGTGGTATAATTACTGCAAAATTTATAGTTTTTATACTTCCAACAAGTTAGCTTTTAAATCACACAACCCCCATGTAAATACTTTAAAATTATTCAGTAATTACTTATTTACATTGTAATTAAAATAAGTAATTAGCATACATTTACAGAGGATTTACATACTTATTTGTGAAAATAGTTCCTTGGCAGATGCAAAAGAAATCTTTAGCTGATCACAAAAAAAATAGAAAATATATGTGCATTGAGAAGGAGACTTTGTAGCTGTCTGACGGTGCTCGCTCCCTGCCCGGGCTGTCTTTGCCGTCCCCACGCCCGCCTGCGGTACGGACGTCCCCATAAAGGCTGGCTCTGGGCAAGCCTGTCGCCATCAGGAGCAAATCAGGCTGAGAACGGATTAAAAGAGCAAGAGCCCCTGGTAAGCAGGACCCGGCTGTAGCCAAGGGGCATCTGGAGCAGCCGGTGCTGACCTGCCCAAGCGGGTCCCCTCCGGCAGGGAGGTGTCACCCAGCCCGTCCCGGCAGCTCCAGGCAGGATGGTGGGAGCCACGGCCCCGTCTCACCGACCCGCTCAGCCTCCACGTGTCCCCGTGGCCGCTGGCCCTGGGTGATCTGCAGAGCCTCCCTTGCCCTGTGCAGGAACCCTGGGTGCTTGTTCGAAATCCTAATGAAGGAATGAACATTTTGCAGCAACGCCAGCAAAGGCTGCTTGGCCCGTGCTCTGCCAGAGGGCTGGCACAGTCTTCTGCTCCTGGAAATGGCTGGAGTGGCTCCGAAGCAGCAGCCGTGTTCTTAGAAAGTGTGTTGGCGTGGAGGAGAGCAGACTTCGAGCCAAAACTGGCCCTTTAAAACCCCCGCAGGGGCCGAGAGGGCTCGGTGTGCAGGATTAGCAAAACATCCACTGACAATCTTCAGGGCTGTGTAGTTACTGTGTATGTATTTCAGCTAAACAAGACAAATCTGGCTGATGATTGTGTCTAACTAGGAAGAATGATTGAAGGTCTGTGCCCTCGTCTGTAAGGATAACATAAATGATGATTGGTTTGAGGCAGGAACTCCCAGGCCAAAGCTAGCAGGCACAGCCGGAGCAGCGTGCTCCGGCACAGCCGCCTGCAGAAGGGACCCCAGGGCTGCCGCCCCCCTGCCCGGCACTGCTGGCAGGCGTTTTGCCGAGGGGGAGGCAGGAGGAAGCGCGCGGCACGGCCCCGGCTGCTCTCCTGAGCCAGACACCAGCCTGAGCCAGTATTTCTTGCGGCACAGGATTAGGGAAGGGTTTTTTTTCTTACAGATTTGCAACCACTGTGGGCTTCCCACTGGAAAAAGGTGCCAATCCCCAAGGAAACTTTTCCATCAGCTGGAGCATTTATAGGAGTTTGGGCTGATGTGCATGCGGGTGTCTAATACGTGCTGCTCCTGACACAGGCATGGTAGGGCAGTGAGTTTCCCTGGGCCAGGAGCAGCTTGCAGGTGGACAGCTGGGAGCACGGACGTGCTAGCAAAGATGTTCCCACTACAAACACACTAACATGTCTACACAGGTTCTTCCTGGTCCTTCTCATATCGGGACCAAGGTGACAGCAGGTCAAGCAACGCACAGCTGCGGAGCGGCCGCAGCTTTGCCTGGCAGCGGTGAGTGCTGCGGGGTTCCTGGGGGTGTCCGGGGCTCAGGGCAGCAGCCTCTTGCTGGGGTCTTGCTTGAGAGCTGCTCTCATGAGCTTGGCAGCGGATTTGTATCCTCATATGCCAGCCCGCTTTCTGGGTTCTGCTCTCTGTCTTTGTGCCCTCTGTTTTCCCAGACTTGCCATTGTTTTAGCACGTTTCTGCCACCATTTTTGTCTTTATTAAAAAAGCCCATTTCTGTACCTGGTGAGTGCTGGTGGGAAGAGCTGGGAACCTCACAGGCATCCAGCGCTTTGGGTAAAAGCAAGATATTCTTCAGGAAATGAAGGGTTCCAGCGGGCAGACTAATGCTCGTTAATGAGCAGGACCTCGTCGCTGGAATTGCATTAGCCGTGTTCAGCCAGTTCAGAAATCCCCTCCTGGCGAGACAATGCAAGGTGTGCACAAAGGGAGGATCCGCAGCAGGCTCCGTTGTGGAATTGCACTCCCTCCCCAGAGCCCCTTCGCTGGGCCGTTATCACATGTGCTGTATTATTGGATTTCTCCAAAGTCTCCCTTTATCCTTATTAATGCTGTGTATGTTGTAGCAAGGAGTGATACGATCTAACATTGGATAAAATCACAATTTGTCCTTCTTCTTGGTGTAAATGTAACAGGGCTTAACTGTACAAACAAATAAGCCTAAATAGAAACATTTGTGATGATAAATGGGCAAGGAGAGCGCTCTCTGCAAGGTGAGAGATGACAGTGCCTGTGCACAGAATGGAGAATCTCGCTGCTTCAGGGTCAGTCTCAGGCAGCCTCAAGGTCAGCTCTGCCGGCTCTCCCTCCTCCTCCTCCTCCTCCCCGCGGCGATGGCAGACGTCCCTACACCTCTTTCTCCCCGGCAAGGCTTCGGGCTCCTCTGGCTGCAGCAGGCTCCCGGGGCGCTACTGCGAGCGTGGCTGCAGCGGTTGGGCTGTGCCGCGTTTGGGGCACGGTTCAGCTCCGGCAGCTCGTTCGGCAGGTGGTGGTGAGGCTGAGCCCATTCACCGTCGAGAGGACTGAGCATCACTGGGAGAGGAAAGAGCAAGTCTGCTCAGCAGCACTTAAATATATTGCTGACATATTATTGAATTGTTTATATTACTGGATTGGCATATGGCGTAAAACATTTCCCTTTTTTTAACTTCTTGTCTTCTACCTTGAGCAAATAGCACAGCGCTTGGCTTCGCGTGCGGCGTGGCGAGCTCCCTGCACGCCGCCTGCCACCTGCCCTCAGGGGCCCCAGGGTGGAAAGAAAACAGAATACAAATGGATCACATCCCCAGATTTGCTCAGGGGATGCGACGTCCATGCCGACCCTGCATGTGTGAATGGGGAAGAGGCAACGGTGCTGGAGGGGAAGGCCGTGGGGAGGCCTGCGGGGACGGCGGGGGCAAGAGCGCTCTGCGGTACCCTCCGCCCTCCCAGCCCGGGGGCACGGGGCTGAGGGTGCTCCCAGGCAGTGCCTGGCAGAGGAGCGGGTGGCATGCCCCCGGGGTGAGGTTCACCGGCGCAGCCGAGCATGGTGCACGGCGCTGACCCCGCGCTCCCGTCACGGCGCAGGAGCGGCGTGTAATGAGGCCCCGTGCGGATATTGATATGACAGAACAAAAGGCCAAGGTGCAGTAAGGACAGCAATCCGCAGGTCTCAGTCCATTTGTTTTTCACACCAAATCCATCACGGTAATGGGTCACCTTTCTGTGGCAGCTCATGATTACCTGCTTACCGGGGAGTGCGGCAGGTGGGCGGCAGGCCAGGGCGAGGAGGGGGTAGGTGCGGGCCACCTCTCCCGCAGCCCCGGGGATTTATGGCAGGTCAGCACCACGCGTTTCCCTGATAGATCAAGTGGATTGGAGTTTATTTGGGTCACAGCGACCGGCGTTGTTTGCTGTGACAAAAGACTGATGGGGAGAGCTCCGGGGAGCTGCCTAGGGAGCAGCATCTGGAGGGGTGCCTGGCCCGGGGGAGCTGCCGGCTGGGCAGCGGGGTGGCCCGGGGTGCAGACAGGAGGGGAACTGGGCTGCACCCCCCTGCCACTGCCCCACAGCCGGCCATCACTGAGCTGCCCCTGCCCTCACCCTCGGCACCGGCGGCCTGGTGCTGGGAAGGTGCAGGGGGTGCCTTCTGCCGTGGCACACCCTCCCAAAATCCCTTCATCCCAGGACTGCAGCTCTCGCGCTGTCCGCCCTCCTCCTCTGCTGATAGCTCGGGGCAGGGTGAACGTCTGGCCTTGGGAAGCAAGGGCAGCAGCTCTGGAACCCCTTGCCCCACAGCCACAGGAGGCAGGACCGGACCCCCAGGACATCAGTCCAGCGGTGCCGGCAGCTGCGCCGAGCGCCGGGCTGAGAGGAAAAATGTTCCTTTCCATAGCATCCTGCTCCACACGTTCCTGTTTAATATTCATGCACCAAAATGAGACAAGTGCTTAATGAGATCAGCCATGAGTTTCATTTGAACTCCACCAGCAAAGGAGTCCTCAAAATTACTTTGCAGTGGATGTGCTAAAAAGTTTAATACTCGCACGCTGATAACCTCTGCAGGGACCTCGGTGTGCTATGCAGCAAGGCGTTTTCAGCCGCTCTCCATTGCTATGGAGAAGAGGGAGCTGGAAATTAGTGCTTATTAAAACCCATCCCTCCACGCGCTGCAGTGGGGGTGTGAGCAGGTTCAGTAAGGTCACGAAGAGTGCACAGGTTGCGTCTGTTGTTCTGCGGGTTGCCTACCTCTCGTTTAGGGTTAATGCTATCAGAGAACGCACGGACAAAAGCTAAACAATGCTAATTATTTCAATGCATAGAAAAACCCAGCCGCAGAAGACAGAGCTAAATCTCACAACATCTTAAGGCATGGAAGCCATCTGTGATAAGGACGGTTGCCTTTCAAAGATAAGGAAACAAAATTGAAACATATTATACATAAATGGCTTCAGGCAATGAATCATTCCGCAGCGTCCTCGCTGTTGGATTGTGGCCATCACAAAGGAAATAGTAATAATGGTAGTAACAGTAATTAATACTGTGGGTCCTTTTTGCTGCTCCTGGCTGGAGGGCCCTCAGCCAGATCCCAGACAACTGGGCCGGGAACAGTAAACATACATTTATGGTAATTTTATTTGAACTCTTGAGAATACGTCCCACACCACTCTGATTTGATGGCTTATTAAACCCTGCAGGGTACCTTCTCAGGATGGGAGTGCTAGGAGCAGTTGGAAGGAGAGAGAGAGAGCCATCAGCAGGGACCAGCATCATTTCCCTCCTAATTAAAAGTCAAAATGTCATCTAGGTTTTTGTATTGTAATTGCAATGGTCATTGCAAAGACACCGTGGAATCTGGCTGCATTAGCACTTCTTTGGGGGGAGGTCTGGTGAATGAAGATGTATCGAAGGCTGCTCCCTGGCATCCCTCTTGTGCAAGTCCAGGCTTTAAGTGCAGTAAATGAGCCCCCTGCCAAGAGCTCACCTCACCTCTGGGCCCCCTCCTCCCCGCAACTCTATCAGGGGACTTGAATGAAAAAAATCATACATTCCAACCCTAAATGATACCAGTAAGTTTGTGCAAGCTTATGTAAATCACACAAAAAGTGACAAGTTTTCCTATTAAAAGATAATTGTAATCAGGGTGCTGGACGTGCGGTGCACTGATGATTGGAGATAGACGGGCAGCGTGAAAAGATGGATCGTTTTAATTTGCACCAATTAAATTGAAGTTCATGGGATCATCTTCTTCAATCTTCATGAATACTTTATTTTCTGGCTGCTATGGAGCTATTAAAAAGAATGATTGAGCCAAGAGCTAGGCATAGTATATTTTATGAAATATCACCTTTAAAGAATTTGAGTGCGCCATTTTCATAATGAGTTTTCTAGTACCTAATACCCTTCTATATTACTACATTTTTAAAGTGGATTGATCTGGAAAGTGCAGAAAGTGCAGGTAATGATACATTTTGCTAGGATAAGGTGGCTGATAATGTATCATGTTACTGCTCTGAGAATAATAGATTGCCTTGTGTTTGAGATGTGGCATTCTTATTTTGGTGCTTGCCTTGTGCAGACAAGGGGAATCCTCTATGTCTCCGGAAAAAAAAATGTTTAATTGTTTGTGCAATTTCCTTCTTGTTTCTTCTTTGTCTTTCCTGTATAGTTTGTGACCTCAGAAAAAGATTTCTGAGGTTTGAGGGAGGCTGTTCTCAGGTATGCATTTGTCTTGATGGATGTTGTTAGAACAGAACAGCATGTAGGAGACAACACACTATGGGAGATAAAGAAATACACAACCCTATATTATTTACCAGTGCCTCACATTCTCTTCCCAAGAGAAATGAGTGATGATAGCTTCAAAAGGATAAGTCAATGAGAAGGGTGGTCATCTCTCACTCACAACTGCCAAAAAGGCCCCAAGTCTCACTATTTCACACACAGACAAATCAAAAGCTTAACGGGAAACTGGTGGTGCTCAGTGGCGTGCAGGATTTGAGCCTACCCTGCTGTTCTCACCCAGCTTTTGTGGCTGCGGAGCTGAGAAATTCCTCCCCAGGTGCCCCCCGCGCCCCTTGGCCGCACCGCTCTTCCCCAGCTCTCTCCGCTCGGAGCCGAAGCGGCACCCGGCTGTGGCTCCCAGGTGTGGGCATCGGCGCCCGTGCCTGTGAAAGCTGGCCAGAAACTCCTGAACACTCCGAAAGCCCAAAGTATCTGTCAAGGTTGGGGTTGGTACCAGTTTGGTGATCACACTCTTATCTTGCAAATAACTCGTTTTAGAGTTACGCTGGATAAAACGTGGGCAAATACACAGGAGGCTGCGCTCCCCTCAGTGCCTGCGGGATCAACGGGTTGGGTTGGTTGTCATCACCAAGGAGCTGGGAGCTGCCACCCTGTAAGGAAGCACTAATCGGAACAAGCAGGGACACGACTCCCAAGCTCACAGTACTGTAGGAACAAGCGAGCGTGTCCCACAGGGACAGCCGGCTGCTAACACGTGCTGGTCCCAGTTCCCAGGGGTGCATCCCCAGCACTGCAAGTCACAGCAACATGATGCCATCTCTCTCTACATAGGTTTAAGCAACAGCAATCATAATTAACCCTGCTAATTAATCAGGGCATAATATATTAATTGCTAGCACACGGGGCTCCAATTGAGCAGGTGCTGTGTGGGAATCTAACAGGATAATGAACTGACTAGCAGTGCCACGTGCAGCACAGTGCACATCACTTGGAGGGACAGGCTTGGCAAAACCCAGCGCTTGGCCGAAAATCCCTGCCTCTCAGTCTCGCCGTCTACAAACAGGCGGGTGGAGTTCGGGATGCATGGGGTGCGAGCCAGAGAGGGAGGTGGGAAGGTAGGTGCCACGACTGTCCACCCTCCCGGAGCCGCGTGTTGGCCGCCGCTGGCGAAAGGGGGTTTGGGAGGGATGGGACAGAAAGGCCGAGACTGGTCCTGCAGCACGCGGGGAGCCAGAGTTCAGCACCCAAAACGTGGGGCATGAGACCTGGCAGTGGATAGCCGATGAAGTTCCCGGCTGGGGCGGGAGCCAGGCCAGCCGATCCTGTCCCCTGCTCCTTCCCCTGCCGCAGCCTTTCCTGCCGGGGTGGCCGCCGTGGCACGTGGCATCCTTTGACTGCACACCCTGACTACTGTAGTTAGAGGAAGGCTTTAAGAAGCCCTGGCACTTGAGTTTTCTCAGGCAGAGGAGTAGGTTCAGACTTTAAAACTTTTTTTTGGGGGGCCACTTAGGATGCTCCTGAGAAAGCATTAGAGGAAAATGGAAGCCACTGAACTTCAGGCACTTTATAGGCAGATCTTGTAGTTAGACCTACATGTAAGTTGCCTAATGTAGTCCACTATTAAAAAAACCTGTAAATTTTTGGTCATTATTCAGACATTACTGTTTCCAGCAAGGCTTTTTCGGGGGGGAGGGGTATCTGGTTTGTTTCGTTTTGTTTTCTTTCGTTTTGTTTCTATTAGGAGAAGAAAGGCCCAACACCAAAGAAATACTTTGTTGCCTCATAACAAGTATTTATATTTGGCAGAAGGCATTACCCAAGCCCCTCGCCGGCCGTGCTCGGGAGATCTCCCTGCCCCCAGAAGAACAGCGGAGCCCAGTGGGCAGAGGCAGGCGGAGGGCAGCGGCAGCCGTCCCTGCACGGGCGCTGGGCAGCAGCTGGGACACCCGGGTGGTGGCACTGGGCAGTGTAAAAGCAGGGCCAGCCTCCCCCCTTGTGCTGCTCCGGGCTCAGCGCCATCTCCTCGCAAAAGACCCCCTTCTCTCCCGCTCCCCCAAGCCCGCGTCGCACCTGAAGCCTCTCCTCCTCCCACTGCCAGCGGCTGCATTTATTGCAGCAGCACCCAAAGGCACAGGATCGGGGGTCCTGCTCCCGCACCGCACGGGAGGGACCCTCCCAGGGCAGAGCTGCGGCTGCCCAGGGAGCTGCCAGCGCGGGATCTTGCAGCCTTTGTGATGCTCCTGCATCGCGGACGTTTCTGCTCTACGCAGATACAAGCTCCGTGTCAGCCTTCTATTTAGTTTTCACTACATTGTATTCATAAAGAATACAGGTATCTGTCTGCTTTTATACCAGCTGTCTGACAAGGTCTTTATAAACTTAATCTCTGTCTGGACTTCGCAGCACAATTCCGCGCAGCACCAGCCTGGCTGCAGAGCTTGCGACAAGAGAAGGGAGAAGTGCTGGCGGAGGTCTGCCTCCCAGCACTTCGCGCTCGGTACGGCGGGCTTGCACCCACTGGGGACGGCCCCATTGCCCCCCCGTCCCCGGAGGGGAAGCCTTTTGGAGCCATCGGGGTTCTCATCGACAGAGGCGGGGGTCACAGGCTGCCGTCTCCCCGCAGCAGGCCCACGGAGGTGAGCCAGGGGCCTGCCCTCGTGTTCGCCTGCCTTCACATCCCTAATATTTAATAACCTTTTATTTAGGGCAAGAGCGTTTGCTAGGATTGCACAGGACCCTCTGTGATCTGCTTCACCATTGTTTAGTTTAATTGTCCTAAAATTGGCAATAGATTAAAAGAAAATAATTATCCCTAATTATGTTAATTAAATGGCTAATTCATTAACGAGCTTAACATCTTTTACTTGGACCATCTCTGCTACGCAAGATTGTGCTTCCAAGAGGAAACGCCAGGCGCATGCTGCATTCTGTGTAAACTAAGTTGCAGCATGTTTAGTGCGAGCTGTATGAACAAAATCCCCTCATTATTCAGATGACAGAACAAAACTATAAATAGTGGATCGCAATTAAAATCAGAACAATTACTTTTTATCCATTACGCTGCCTTTTGCACAATAGCAGCCTATAAAAGGAAAAAGCACAGTCCTTTTAGATCTCTCTCTCCCTCTCTCTCCCCCCTCCTTATCCAGAACTGTAGCTGGCTTGCTAATTAGGAAGCTTTTGAATTAGATTATTTGCATGTCTGAACAGGGCTAGGGTATTAAACATCCCCGAGGACATACTATAATAACCTCTTCAGTGGCTTTTAGGATCCCTAAGGAACCAGGAGCTCTGAAAAAACCTCCAAAAGGAGGGAAAGTGCATAACGATTTCATCCAATTAGGTATGGATTAGTCGGCTCTCTGTCTTTGAATCCTGCTCACTGTGAGAAGGTGTTCTCCTTCAGGAACATTTGACAAAATCATAGGGGAAATTATAATGCAGTACCTAAATGAAATCGCCATACCTTAGTTTCTCCTCCAAGAAAAAAATAAACTACAAAATCAATACAGCGGTGTATAAAGTAAAAAGAAATGCACCAGTCACTTTATTGCTTAGCTGCAAGCATAGCCTCTGTGTTTATAGCATCCACGAGCGACTATCAAAGTCAGACTCCAAAGGACAAATGCAGCTGCTGCTATGATTGGCTACAGCAGATTTTAATTTTTAAATACCACTGGTATTATCCTCCTCGCAATGGCTTTCCACACTCTTCCAGTTTCAAGAAATCACCAGCCCATTTATATTTAACAAGACAATTACGCTGCCCGAGCTCTCCGAATGCAGCAGTGGTTTGCAGCCAGGCCCCTCCAGAACGCTGGGTTTGGTACAGGGCAAACTGTTCCTGCGCGCTGGGGTGCTGCTGGGGTGTGCTCTCCGAGCAGCCACGGCTGTGCTGCAGGAAGGGCAAAAAGCTGCCGTCCCCCACAGCGCATTCGGTCTGTCTGTGCAGCCCGCAGCAGTTGCGCGGGAACGGTGGAGGACAGCAGGGCTGGTGCCCGCTCTGCAAACGTGGTGATTTAGAAGGGAGGAGCGAAACCCAGGCGTATGCCCAGCAACCAGAACGGCCGCCAGCTTTTCTTTCCATAGGTGCCTCCAAAAGGCTGCCCGCACCCTGCCTGCACCCCCCCAGCCTGCACCCCCCAGCCCCGCACCACGGCGGGAGCTGGTGCCCCGGCAGACCTGTGCCCAGGGGACCGGAGCCTGCCCGGGCACCAGCCGGAGCAGGGCATGAGGAAAGGGCAGTGCAGGCAACTGTGCAAGCAAGGTGAAACTGGGGTTGCCCTGAGAGCCCATTGATTTTCCTCCTTTTGCCTTTTTTTTTTTTTTAGTGCTGAGATCTAATTTGAAGGCACTGAAACTAGAGCTTCATGAGACCTATGATTATTATAAAATGCCTGTGGAGGTAAGCCGTGCTCACAAGACTGCACCTGCAGGGACCACTCAGTGTCACCTCTCTGCACTGCACCTTGCTGCTTGGATTGGAAGCCCGAATACTGGTATCTAATTGGAATGGATTTCCAGAACAGCGAAAAGAGAAACGATCTAAAAAACTGAATGCACAGCACTAAGCTTTATAAATCCTAAAATGTATGGATAAATTGCCCATGCTGGTGTTTGCACAGTTAGTGTGTGGTTTTGCATACTTGGAGCCATAGGGTTCAAGCATCACTGCAACAGCCTCCCCTTACCCAAAACGATCCCTTCTTAGATAGCACAGAACTGATTTCTGATGGTCGGATATGCAAGGTTTCTCCTCGCCACAGCTTTCTCTTGGCCACCAATATTTAGAAAGGTCTTCTCTGCCAGGAGCACCACTCCACATTGTGTGAGAATGTCACTCCTTATATTTTGAATGTCCACCTCTGAACTCCCGTCAGCGTCCCCTTGTTCCTGTGCTGGGGAGCAGGCGAGGGCAGCTCCTGTTCAGCCTGTCCTGGTAACACCCGCAGTTGTTTCACACTCTTCAGACGGAGTTGCCGAGACCCCGGGTCGTCTCCCTCTTTGCTTTCTGAGCTCAGCCCAACTCCACAGTACCTATTTGAGAGACACTGCACACCAGCGCTGCATGACGTATCCAGAGAGGAGGTGTACCAGATAGTCAAAACCAGCTATTTTAATATTTAATGTGCTCTTCTCATTCCCATTCCTCTGAGCCCCTGACACCTTGTTTGCCATTTGGCTTTGAACGCGTGCTGTGCAGGGTCTCAGCAATGCCCAGCTTTCCAAATCAACCAGTTGTATGCTGGGGGAGTTCTGGTTCTTAGAGCTTTCATATTTCTCAACATCAAAGTTCACCAGCTATCACGTCATTCATTCTTCTGCCTTGGTCAAATTTCTCTGAATTTCTTTCATCTTTTTTGAATTTAACTAATCTATACAACTGTTTCCTTTTCCAGGTCAGTAATGAATATATTAATGCCATTAGATTGAGTGCGTAACCATGTAGCACGCTGCTAGTGACCCTTTACATTGATTAATAAAAGACTATCTACCACTTTTGTTTCCTTCCTCTTAGTCCATCTTATTGATTCATAATGCTACTGTATCTCTTACCCCCATTTTTATCTTGTTTCCTAAGAAATCCTGTGGGAAGACCTCATTAAAAGCCTTTTGAAAGTCTAAAAATATGTCAAGATATTCTCTTTTATCCATTTATATATTGGTAGGTTCAAAGTATTCTAACAGATTAATGAGACATGATTTTCCACAGCAGAAACTGTGTTGATTGGATGTGATCTTCAAGGTATTTTATCATTCTATATTTAATAAATGTTTAAACCATTTTGCCAGATACCTGTGCAAAGCTGAATAGTGTCTAATATCCTGGATTACACTTAGAGTCTTTTAAAAATGTATAATATAAAGATAAAACCCCTCTGCTCTTCTTCCAGAAAGGGAAAACAGTGCAAATGTTGCTGCCCTATTAATTTTTTTCTCAAATGCCGGGAATAGCTAAATATGTTGCCTTTTATTTTCTCCCAAATCAGCTCTAGGACGAGACACAGTGAAAATGTAAACAAACTGTAAATTTGTCTTCTTCCGTACACACATATACTGCAATTCCCCAAACCGCTAATTGACATAACTGGGCACTGCACCTGCATCATCGGGCCGCAGCCGAGTGCTGAAAGCGCGCCCTCGGAGCGCTGGAAGCAGTAAACATCCTGCAGGTTGCCTTCCCCTTTCCACTCTTCAGATCCCCTCTACAGACCCACCATTTAAACTTTGGGTGCTTTCCACTTCCTTGGAGTTTGTTCATTTTTCCATGAGTTTTTATGAGAAATCTCTAGCATTTTTCCCCATTATTATTTTGCGCTAAAGATTAGCTTGTCAAAGTTTGAAGATTGAAACTATAAAACACTTTTTTTCTTCTATGTTGGCGAATTGTTAATTTCTTTAAGATGAATACCATCTTAATTACAACCCGCTGTCCATTAATAAAACAAATTACTGGGGAATTATTGGCCCTCTCAGTTGCTTATGTCTCGGTTTTACCAAAATGGAAACTTCTTACAAAACTGTCTGCAGGCTTAGACCCTTCCGGCACGCTGCTTACAGGTACCTTGAGGTGCAGGGGACAGGCAAGCGGTGACCTGTCTTTGCAGTGCTGCGCCTGCAGAAGTATTTGCGCTGGGAGGTGTCTGCCGGTCGTCGCGGCGCAGCCGGACCTGTGCCGCTGCACCGCTGAGGCTCGTCCTGGGCATCAGCTGGAGACGTTGCTTGAGTCCCTGGTCAAGGCAAAGGGAGAAGTCGGGGCGGTTCTCAGAGCAACTTCGAGGGCAAGAGAAGAAAGGTAATCCCAAAGGGCAGTGAAGATCACTGCTAAGAGGGGACCAAGCTGCGGCATCCAGCTCACGGCTCTGCCCTCCCAGCCGTACCTTTCCGCCCGCAGCCTGCGCCTGCCCCTGGACCGCAGAGCCCTGGTTCCCCCCCGCCTGCCCCTCCACCAGTGCAGGCAGGGTGCTAATTAATGCATTTGTCCCAATTCTGTTTTCTACTCTAGAAACAGCCAAGAACTAATAAACCAACCCAACTTCATCTACAGCCAGAATGCAGTTTGAAAACGAAGCGTGTGAGCCTGCATGTGCTGTGTGCTCCCAAGCTCAGACTACCCCGATACTGCCTGGAAATTTTGACATAAATGGAATACGAGATAGGCCCTTTAAATGGGTAAGCAGGAGATTAAAAAAGAAAAAAAGAATGAAAGTTCCCTGCAGCCTAATCACATCTCTTTGGGAAATTCCTGCACCAACCCAGCCGTGAAGCCAGCACAAATCAATGTGGCCCAGGGGATCAACATTTTACATATATATAAAAAATTGTAAACATCTTTTATGTATGCAATGTAATAACTACACTCAGCGTCATGGGCTTTAAAAGCAAATGTTATGGGCAGTTGTATTGCAATAAAGTGGTTAAATGGGAAAGCTTTGAAAGGCTGATAATTTGTACTCTTTTCTGTACCGAACCAACTTATTCTTGTATGAGTATGACAAATTAAAACGTTCTCCTATAGGAAGAAGTTTTCATTCATCAGGATTTTTTTCCCCGCCCTTTCCATTTTCTGCCACGTTTCAAGTTCAAAAAGAAGTTGGTTGCAGTCCTGATTATGAAGATAGAGTTGTAGATGCAGGTCAGGCAAGAGAAAATTTCCAGCTTGGGGGCCCAGAGGCTGCGGTGATGGAGTGGGGGGGGGCCCACGCGCCATCGCCCGCCGGCGGGACGGCAGGCATCCCGGCTCCACCACGGGACAAGAGAGGCCACTGCGCCCATCCTGCCCACTGATGCCTGCTCGCTGGTTTGCTGCGCTCTTGTGTTTCTCCAGCGGATTTATACGCAGAGAAGGCACGTAGGTGCTGCTACTAAAATGGTCCCTGAAACCAGTCGGACCTACTCTGCTGTACCTGGTAGCTACAAAAGGCTGTCTACGAAAATAGAAATTAATATTTAAAAAGTTTATTAACCAATAAATCAACAATCAAATATTATTTCTGGCTCCAAAATAAAAACAGTGATGCAGGTTTGTATTGTGCCACACTAATTAATGCTGTGGAGGGGGGCCATGTCATGGTTCCTTCTGGACCAAAAATCAGAGTGAAGCTCTGGGTCTGGTGCACTAAATGGACAGTAAATAACGCATTCACCACGTTTAATTATTTAACAAGCACAGCAGTCACCCAAGATAATTTAAAATACTTTAAAAATACTGTATGGGAATGCAGTGCTGTTGAAGGCGTTGTTTTTTTGCACTGGGGACAAAAGTTCTCACTTTATTTAAACAGGCAGCAGTTCTATCCTCACTGCGCTTCTCGGGAGCCTCAGCTCTTTCCTAGGGCTGAGACGTGATTTCACCTCCACGCTCAGTTATTGCATAGTCTCTCTCTTGACAGAAATAGCGGGACTGATTATTTTATCTTAATTTATTATACTTTGGGACATTTACTTTAGCGGATTGTGTGCCCCCTTCTCCCTCTATTCTTGTGGGGGGTTTCCCCTTTTGTTGCAATGCAAGTACTGTCTAATGCCAAGCACAGCTCTGGCATTCAGCGTTTAATAAGCAACGGAGAAACACACCCTTTGGCATAGTTAACTTTAATTTGTCCTCTGAGATTTGGCCCCAAGTTTTACAAAATGGTGGGAGAGAGCACGCAATATCTCATGCTGCTGCTTTTCAGCACAGACAGGATTTGTCTGGGGAACAGCTGAGTACTCTCACGGCGCTTGGAAGCCCTCGGACGGAGCAATGTTCCCTGGCCACGTGCTCAGCCTGGCCGGGGGCCAGCGACCCTTCACGGAGATGGCCACGTCTGCCGTTCCCGACGTGCCAGGTCCCCCCTCCGTGCAATCGCACGAGGCCCCTCCGATTCCCCACCCCAGGCAGCCTCAGGTCCCTACGCAGCCCCCTCGCGCCTGGGAAGCCTTTGGGCAGAAAGGGTGTTTGGACTCTGGCAGAGTCCTCGGGCGGTGGCGGCTGCAGCTGCGGGACGCCGAATTACAGGAGGGGTTGTGCAGGGACCCACGGATGGACGGGGCACAGCGGCAACGTGCTGGGCGCCTGCAAGGGCGTTTGCTGCCGGCAGCAGTTGCAGCCCCAGCGCCGCAGGAGCATCCCCTCGGCGGGCAGGGGCTGGGCTGCCTTCAGCAAAATTCTGTCACGGACAACCGTGAATTAAAAGTAATCGAGATCCTTGCGGGGACTGAACAGTTGAAACTGCTTAATAAGCCAGCGATGATACAGTACGTGCAGCTCCGACGTTACAGAACTGTTTATAAGCTGTTCACGACGGGGCGCCCGATCCAAGGGTGGAGGCACTGAGACGGTTGCTGCGTCTTCCCTGGTTTTTGCAAATATGGTGTAAATCATCTGCAAAGCATTGGAACATCTGAGGAGAAACTGTCTTAGAATTTATTTATTTCCATAGGCCATATCAGGGAATTTTAAAAAGTTAAGTGCTTTACATAAATAACAGGAAATTAGTCTCCTAAGTCTTAAACTAGTATCAGCAGCTATGATCAGTCCTTCTGCCTAATACTACCTTAACTGACAGATTGTATGATATGAAATTACTGCCCAGCACCGAGCGTGCTTCATATATAAAATCCCCTATTGTGATGAATGGGAAAGAAAAGCTTCCCAATATTACAGACTTTGGAAACGTTTATTAACAATTTGATAATACTGTATGTGGAGGCTTCATGCTCCTCAAATGACTCCTTAGCTTGGAGCAGAATGATTTCACTCCGTTTGCTTTTAACTCCCTTGCATTTATCTTGCCTGAGTGTCTCCACTGGATATTGTTTACTCTTTGGATTAGTAAACTCAGGATTAATTCCACTCTTTATTGCTGAAAGTGGCAGTAAATCCAGTATCAGGGAGAGCCAGGAATCTGCTTAGCTATGCTACATGACCCTTTCACGGGCAATAAAAATACACACCTCCCAGTACGAAGGGACAGAGCACTTAGAGGCATAGCCTGTGTCATTAGGGTATGGGCATGCACAGAAGCCCTTGCTTAGCCCTTATTTTCGTTAGAAATTATAGATGCTATAGGATTTTTGGTGTCTCTGAAGGGAAAATAAAGTAAAAGGGAAAAGAACCCCCTCCCCTCCCTGCGAGCCAGCCTGCCCTGGCTGCCGGCCACTTTCACAGCCTGCCGGCTACCTGCCGGCCGCGGCGCCGAGCAGGGGTTTAACAACAGCCTTCGGTGCAACTTCAGGGTCTGGCAAGAGCCTGGCAGCACCTTGCTTTTGCTCTGACATCGTCGTGCATCCGGCAGGGAGGAAGCGGCGAGGGTTAAAGCAACGGAAGCGTGGTGCGCTGCCTGCTTCCCCAGCTCCCGGCTTTCAGGAGGGCTGGTTTTTTCCTGCCATTAAATCAGCAAAGAGGAATGTGGGGCCAGGAGCTGAGGAGAGCTTGTTGGAAAGGTTACCTAAGTGAACCACGCAATTTTTTTCCCTCAACTTTGTTCCATCTTAAGGTAAAAGGTTCATGCAGAGGGCTATAAATTCCTGTCACATTTTGTTGTAATCTCTCTATGGTTTTATTACTTAAAATGCTGCACTCTCGAGATGGGGAATTTTCCAGGGGTTTGAGACTGACACGGAGCCACATTTATATTGTGCCGAAGCTCCTCTGGAGTCTCCTTGAGACATGTGGCCGGCAAGCCCGGCGTGAAGGCCTTATCAGTCACTCCACCACGGAGTCAGACCATGAATTATACGGGGAATGGAGGTGGCTCCGCGAGAGCGGGATTGCAGGCCGCCGGGTGACAATAAACATGTCCCGGGAATGTGTCCTCCATCACTCAAGTTCAGATAGCAGATCTGGACCTTAACTACAGCTCCCCATCTCTAAATCTCCCTGTGACCCGGGCGGGAGATGGAGGTGAGTCTCAAGGATATCTGTCTGCAGGGAACTCGCGGAGGAAGTTTATAACTGGCGTATGCCGCGGCTGCCGTCACTCCCTGCTCCGCTCCCAGCCCTGCCGCGCCGGAGCAGAAGCATGGCTCTGGCCGTGGAGCGGAGCCAGGGAGCCCCGGACGGCGCGGGAGCCCTGCGCTGCTGGGGCCGTTCTAACCTCCGGGGCTGCCCGACGCCGGCACAAACGCACCCTCGCACCCGCTGCGGGGAGAGCCAAGACCTGGCGCCAGCATGCGGAGGTGTGCTGCAAAATGCGATGCAGCTTTCAAACGCTGGCAGAAAGCACGAAACTTTTCCTCGTGAGTTCTTCCTCCATAAACATATGCGTGAAGCATTGCAAGGGGGGATGCACGAGCCGAGGACCGGTGGGCACGGGGCTTCACGTGCTCCCGGCTCAGAGCTGCTCGCTGGGGCTGCAGCGCCTGGATGAGCAGCACCAGCTGCTTCTCCAGTGCAAGGATATCCGAGAGCGGCTTATTCTCCATCCCTGGGCTTGCCGTGCCACACACCCGGGCTGGTGACTCGCGGCTCTGGAGGGCCGAGGCCGGGGATGAATTCCCCGCGGCCTCCCAGCACTCCTCTCTGTACGAAAGCAAAGCGAGGGCACGAGCTGTCCCCAGGCTCAGGTCCGTGGCGGACACCTGGCCCTTGTGCAACGGCAGAGACCAAGCGGCTCCCCACAGAGACAAGAAATAAATCAATTAAGTCTGTTCCTAAATTAAAATAATAATAAGAAAGAGTATAAATGCAAAGTGTTAATGAAGTAATGAAGGAAAGCGGCATGCTCAGTGCCACAACTAAATACAGCCATTAAAAACCATAACCTCTGTAAAATTTGTGATAAAATTACAATTTAATTTTATAAAGATAATTTATTAGCTAATACCTCATTGCACATGTTAATAGCTTGTGCTTAAATAATAGTAATCTTGATTGCTATGCAGTCATTAAACTTTTTTTCTTTTTACATACTGTTTAACTGACCATTTTGTATGTGGTTTGGGAAGAAAAAAGTAATTATTGAAGTCTTAAGCAGTGAGTTAATTTCTAATGAAAGGATAATTTTATTCCAATGATTTTACATTTAATTAACTAAAGCTACATATAATTTGAAGTTCTAAGGCAGTGCTGATTCATTTGTGTATTGGACAGAAGGCAACACCATGCGAGCCCCCAGCCCCGGCAGGACACAGAGGATGAGCAGAGGAGGCACCAGCAGTAGGAATGAGGGGACGTAACAACGCCTCAAAGTGAGTCTGAGAAATTGTATGCATTTTTGTGCCGTACTGAGGTGGAGGTTGGAGCCGATAACTGGGAAGTGAGGCAGTGATGCTTTCGGACTCTCTGAAGGAGCCACTGTCCTCACTCTGAGGATTTTTGCACTGTAGGAATTGCGAAACGAGGGTGGGAGGAGGCGGGATGGCGAGTGTGGTCTGCACCGGCAGCCCATCCCGTGGGAAGTGCAGAGGGACACTGGTGCGGCGCGTGGGGCAAGTTCTGCCCCAGACGAGCCCTCTTCCCGCACGGCCCATCAGAAAACGTATAGCTCTTCCAGCGTGCAAAAAGCTGGAAAGTTGGGAAAAACCACTTCGGGTCAAATAAAAAATTTATTTGGGGGATGGACGAAGAAAAAGGACAAAACCAGACAGAAAATCATGCTTTTGCCAGTCTGAAAGTGTTTGGGTTTGATAAATTCACCACCTTTCGCTTTTGATCCAGGTCAGTTTTTGCACGTAAAAGTTCTCTTTGATACAAAATGCCAGAAAATTCCCTGCATTGAACTGCAAATACTCAAGGTCAAACAGTGGCATTTTTTATATCCCTCTCACCCTGTTCATTTTTCGGCTGCGCTCATTCACTGCCATTTCGCCAGCTCCCACGAGTGTGCGGAGCCCGGACACACTGCTCTGCCTGTGCTGCCCGCAGGTCTCCTGACAGCTCTCGGCAAGGGCCGGGCACCGCCGGCGTGCGGCTGGCGGGGCGCCCGGCAAGGACCGCTCCCATCGGTTATCCGCCGTATCGTGTAGGTGTTTCCATGCTGCAGGGGAAACGCTTGTCAGGTTATTGATAAACAACAGATCTGTGTCAGTGCAGATGCCTTTTTAATGGCATGTCCTGAGGTGCAGACATTAGGGTTATATCCTCCTGCCCCCCAGCGATCTGCGCAGCAATCACTCCTCCTCAAGCAGAGAGAGGGCTGCCACCGA
Organism: Gavia stellata; assembly: GCF_030936135.1. Lineage (NCBI taxonomy): Eukaryota > Metazoa > Chordata > Aves > Gaviiformes > Gaviidae > Gavia > Gavia stellata. The sequence goes on from NC_082617.1 coordinate 13,098,798, forward strand.
ACCTGCTTCCCCTGCCTTATTAATGCATCGCCCTTTCGCTAATACAGACAAGAAAAGACAAATCTGGAGCCCCGCGCTGCACGGCGGGACCGGGGTGGGCTCGGGAGGGCTGCGCGGCAGCCGGGGCAGCGCGGGAGGACCAGCGCTGTGTCTCCCCAGTGTGCCGCGGAGGACGTTTAGGTGAGGTGAGGGCAGGGGTGAGGGATGCTCGGGATCGGTGAGGAAGACTGAGAACGGTGCTCGGTTCAGGTATCATCACCCCGAGCATCTGCCGACACCGTAAGCAGGGCAGCTAACCCCGCCATGCAAACTGTAATATTTAGTTTCCCATCTTGGGGCAAAAGCCTACCTTTGTACTGCTGATGTAAAGAAAATTCTGAGAATGTGTCGTTTTGGATGTCATTTGGAATCTAAAATAGTTGACATTTCAATTCTGATCATTTGCTCCAAAATATATTTCAAAACTTCAGCAGGGGAAGTGTCCTGCCCTTTTCCAAACTAGTGGGAAATTTTAAAGCAGGTCTTTGGCCCCTCCAGCTCCCCGGGCTCCTTGGAGAGTTTTGACGTGTGCGTGAACAGAGAGGTGTGCCACACCTGCGTTACCCGAGGTGGTCACATCCCATTGAACTGATTAATTAATCCATGTTGATAGTACTGTCTGCTCCAAAGGTGGTGAGCAAGGCAGAGACTGAAAGTTACCTTCCCAAAATACAGGTTTAGACTCTGCTTTCTCACTTGCACCAGGGTGCCAGGAACCCAACACATGCCCGCAGAAACAGCGCGGTCTAATCCAGCCCGGACCATGCAAAGCGCAGGTGAAAGCTCTGTCACGCTTAGGACCAGCTCAGGTTTCTCTGCTCTGCAAAGGCTTGTGACTTACCCACCTCCCGACAGACTACCAGCCTGGGATTTTTATGTTTTTTGTGTGCCTCCAAAGTACTCGCTAGCTGAATGATGAACTATTCATGAGAAATGTCCAACCAGTCTTAAAGGGCTGTTTAAGCCACTGAGCTTGAAGCCCTTGTAAGGGCAGGGGAGAGCCCGGTGCGAGCACAGCCCTCCAGCAGTCCCAGGGCAGAGCTGGGCTCTGCCTCCCTGGGACCCCGGGACCCCCCTGCCAGTGCCGCTGCTGCACAGGGGTCCTCTGCCCGGCCAGGGACCCCTCACCCTCGGAGCAGCCCATCCTCCGGGGCCGCATCGCAGGACAATCCACTCTCATTGTGAGTGTGCCCTGATGACTTAATTATTTATGAGGAATGTTTTATCCTGGCTTTCAAACTAACGCAAACAGATGTTGCCAGACCAAAATGGCTCTTTTTGCTAGATCTTGATGGATAGTCACAGTCGCAGAGTAACACGGCATTATCGGCAGCGGCCATGCCTGCGTGTTGGTGGACTGCAGGGCACATCTCCCCGCTGAACGAAGAGCCCTTTCTGCTTGCCATTATCTTATTTGCAGAGCTCCTTTCCTACCTCACCATACAACACGGCTCTCGTGTTTATTTGTTTGTCTTTGCATGACGTGCCTGAAGGCAGCAGGAACAGGGGCCCGGTTGCCGTGTGAAGCCCGGCCAGGTTTGCACACCTCGCCTCAGCATCGGCGCCCGAGCAGGCTCCTGCCCGGCACCTCCCGGCAGACCCGCTCACCGGTGCCGGACCGGCAGCGCAGAGGTACCGGTGTGCCAACGGGCACACCCGCCTGCCCCCGCTCCCCGCGCCCGCTCCCCAGAGCACCGGTCTCCTGTTTCCGTTTCAGAGTAAAGGTGTTGGCCTCTGATGAGAGCACCGTATTTCAGAATCTGAAGTAGCTCGGCTTTGTTCACGCTTTTAATCCTTCAGATAGCTTTTGTTTCTCTCTTCCCAAGCAGTCGCTGTTGTCTCGGTCGCTGCAGCTTCCAAAGGAGGGTGGGTATTTGTGCTGGGCCGTGTACAAACGCCTGCAGAAGTGTGCCCAAATACCAGAGTTTATTTTGCATGTCGTAGTACATCAGATACCAAATGCCTGTGTTCATCAACAAGCACTTGGGTGAGGAGCGCTTGCCCACTCGTCAAGGAGAAACAAAACCATACAGCTTATCTGCCTAATCACAACTGGACAGCAGGGCTCAAATTTAAAATATTCATGATGTGGCCCAGAGTAAACACTTCTCAAAAATATATTAGCTGCGGGAATATTAGCCCTGGGAGTCGCAGGGAAACTAGGAGCCTTACCACATCGTGCGTCGACTGCTGCAAAAGATTACGATTCTTTAAGACAAATCTCTCATAGCCACGGTTTACAGGTTTTAATATTCTGCCCATTACCACAACCAAGCACCACCCTTGGAGCACACATGCAAATAGCAAGGGAGAACTGAGAAAGACAATAAAACTGGAAGCAGCCTTTGGAAGGGCAAATAAATAATTTGATTGCGATGTGCAAGTGTTTTCCGGTTTGATGGGCATTTCCTTTTCACTGAAAATAAACAAGGCTAAATGGCTCAGTGGGTCCCGTGCACCTAAAAATGGGCCCAGCTAGCTTGTACTCTCAGTAACAGTGGGTATCACGGAGGTACATAAAAACATAGTTTATTGTTAAATTAAGTGTCCTGTTCTTGAAAACAACCCTTAAATTTAACATTCCAAGGCTGCTGCTGTTTATTTGCACTCTCGGAGCACTCTCAGTGCTGTCCACTCAACTACTTGAGAAATACATTGTAATAAAAATAAATGGACAGTTTGGGTTTCTCTAAAATTAAAACAGGATATACGGCAGCCTTGCACTTCTTCCTTGCACTGAGGTAGCCTGTGATAAAGTCACATTGTGTCAGAGATGGCAAATTATGTATGCTAATTACTTACCGGAATTTCAGATTTGTCCTTACCATAATTAAAAAGGTGTCACTTTATTAGAATAGGGCTGGAATGATGGGGCTTGGAGCAGTGGAGGAGATTTCTGGTTAGAGATAATTACCAGTGATGTATTCCTTTCCCTCACTGCCATTTTTGCTGCATTCCCCCCATTACTGCGTAATGGATGGCTTGCACGTCTGCTGCGGAGCCGGGCTGCCTGGCACAGGGAGCACCCCTCCAAGGGTGGCTTCCACCTCGGACCTCGGACCTTGCGGGCGTGGGGGGCCCGGCCCAAAGCCCTCTTGGCCGATCACGTTGCTACTGATTTTACTGATGCACCATCTGGGGCTGCAGCGATAGAGAGGACGAGCCGGGGTTCGTCCTCTTTCGGGGTGCCCCCTCTGCCCATAGGGTCATTCCCAGATTTCCCCGCGGACGGGTTATTGCTGCTGGCGAGTTCCCAGACGCTGCTCTGCAGTACCTGCTGCTGCCCTCCCCAAGAGCCAGGACCCTGCGCCCCGAGGCCCTGGCTCGATCCGCTGGTGAGCGCGGCGGGGCCACGGAACTGCCCCGTGTTAGAGGAGGGGCCGACGTGCTCCGCACCCCTGCAGCTGCACCCCTGCTCGTCCCCACTGCCCGGGGCCGGGCTCGCCCCTGCAGCACCCCTCGCCTTGTGCCGCTTTGAACAAGGGTCCAGGTCCACACCAGCTAAAAGCCTGCATTAAGACAGGCACGTTATTTATATGCATTGTAATATCTTTCTGTTGGCAGAAGAGACTTGAACCTGTCGAGGGCAAACTCAAGTCTCTCCCAGGGCCTGGCAAAAGAAAATAGCAGCATTTAACCGCGATGAAAGTCACAGCGTAAACAGGGACGCAGAGAGAATAATTGCATGGCTGGAAAGCTGGGCTCCATGTTATCATTACACATTGAATTCTTGGTCTGTAAGTACAGGGATGGCGTTAACCCCAGCAGAAGATGAAGGTTATAAAAGAGGCATTACTTGGAAAGGTCAGCAGGCTACTCAAACATGGTGCAGATGCAATACAAAGATTCAATACTGAGAGCTATTTGCAGTGGCTTGGAGAGGCAAGAAGAGTGGGAAAAGCAGACACTTGCCCATTTGCTACAGGGACTGGGAGGCTCCTTGTGCAGCAAACTTACTGAGCAGAAGACTCGGCGGCATCGGCCCCGATTCAGCCCTGCTTGCACCTTAGTGCCAATTAGCAGTGCTGTTAGCCGCAGCGCATGCTCTGCTGCGCGACTTTGCAGCCAGCGCCGTACTAAACTCTTGCAGCCATGCCTGGAAATAAACAGGCAAAGCAAAAAGGGAGAGACAGCTATTCTGTCTTGATACCACCGAGGTCTGTCTGCGGACCGTCATTGATCCGATCTGTAATTCAACATATTCGGACAGTTAAAGATTTTTTTTCTTTTAGGAGAGACATCTCTAGGTTAAGCGCTGTACTGCAGCCCATACACTCCATGTCTGGGGTATCCACAACACAACAGCTCTTATGGTTGATGGAGAGACCCATCAGACTCTACATTTTTATAAAAGATTGTTTGGTTAGCTCATGAGGCACTGTCGTTATTGCCAAAGGGTTTTGCTCCCCAAGCCTGTGCTGAATATTGCATTACTTTGCCATGCTCAGAAACTAAAATTACAACAATTTAATTTTGAATATGGTGGCATTATTACCATTTGTATTTGCCATTTCATAAGACTTTTCATTTCAACTGCTTTGCTTTCCTGTCAAGAGGAAAAACCTTCAATCTATCGGCTTTTACCAGAGAGAGAACTGTGCCGGAATGTAATGCAGTATTGTATATTTCTTCTCTAATGCTCTTTTGAACAAAATCATCTATTTCATCAACAGTATATCAGCGGTGACCAAAGACCATTAAATAATGCATCTCACTCAGGAGCAGTGGAGCAGGGAAAGGGCTCTGACCTGTTTTAAACCTTATTACTTTCTTGCATTATGCCCCTCACTGCAATCTTTTTGTTTAAGTGATTTCAGCTGAGGCGTTGCTTCCTGCCTTAAAATACAAGGCAGACATGTTATTTCTGAAGTGGTTGGTAGACTCAGCCTCAGCATTTCCCATTCTACACCAAAAACAGCCTCTGTGTATTAATCTTTGTTAACCTCGCCAAATGCACACACACACATGTGCGTGTCAGGAGTCTGGTGTAAATAACATCCCTCTTTATTTTGGATTTCACGTGCAGAGACTTTCCATTTTATTTGGACTTGTGGCTTCACTTCCTAGCAAATGTTCGGTGCTTGCAATTAGCAATCACAGGGTTGGTAAAGCATGCAGGGAAATTAATCTAGGGTGGAATAGCCCAGAAAAAGAAGATAGAGCCATAACAATCAGAGGAGGTCAGGACTGCTGCTGCAGACTGAGATTTAAGGAACGCAGCAGCATTGAAGAGTTACTTTGATTCCCCTGTAACCCCTGCACTGCCCGTGCTGGGAGGAGCATCGCAGCACCGGGAGCATCTGACCGTGGAGGAGCCGGCGATGACCAACACGAGCAATGCGTAGGTTTCCACGTTCTCCCCCAGCGCAGCCCTGCACCCGGGCACCTCTCTGCTTCCCAGAGAGGCACAGGGCTGGCTCCGGGACGGCAGAGCGGGACCATCCCACGCTGCCCGCGCCCAGCCGGGAAGACCCCGAAGGCATTGCACATGGGCACACGGCCAAGCGGCCACCCCGGTCTACTGGTGGCCTGCGCAGGGTCGGCCGCAGGTTCCGTGGTGCCCAGCGCTGCCCGCCCTCGCCCGTGGTCGAGGGGCTGGTGGTCAAGGCAGCCCTCAACACGAGGGGACAGCCGGCCTGCCCCAGGGGTGGCTCTTCCGAAGGTGTTTGTGCCCCCGTTACTGCGCTCCTGGGGGAGCAGGACCTTCCTCTCGCAGCTGGGGGTGACCGCCCAGCCCCGCTGTGCCCATCCCAGCAGGCACCTCCGGCTGCAGCTCCTACGCTGGGGTGCGGGTCTCTGCCTGAGGACAAGAGGCGGTGCGGGGACAGCTGCCCTGGGGAGGGGGTGGCAGCCATGGCGGGGTGCAGGGGGGCCGACCTGCACTTTCCTCATGGACGGAAACTGCGCGGGCGCTGCGGGGGATGGCGTGTCGCTCCGGTGGGAAGGCTCGGCTAAAGCGTAGTGCTGCCAGCCAGGTTGCAGGGTTTGCTCTCTGCTAGTCCTTGTGAAGCACAATCCCCCACCAGCCTGCGAGGAGAAAGCCTCAGAGACTTACAATTACATTTTCTCACTAGTCTAATGAGGTGAGAGACAGACAGAGGAGAGAGTTCCCTGGGCTAATTTTCCAGCCAGCAACCACTGCATTGCTCCTGTACTGTGAGAGGCAGAGGGAGAAATGACTCTTCCAGATTAGAGGCTCTCGCTGAAGGCATTTTGGAGCATATTCCTCCAGGACACTACAGCAAAAAAATGACAATGACAAACCATTTTACTACGTTCAGCTGGAATGAAGTAACCCAACAACAGCACTGTGTGGTGCTGGGGGTGCACTGACCGGGAGACAGCACCTAGGGAGAGCGGCAGCGGAGTTTGGCCTGAATCATTACACACGGTGCTTTCCTCGAGCAAGGGAGACAGCAGGTCAGCACCCGAACAGGGGGAGGAACGAGCTGTAAGAGGGAAGGAGCATTGCATTTGTCTCCCCAGCTAGCAAACAATTTGTTATCATGAAAACGTTAGCAATGGAATAATCACTGCCCGGGGGAGCAGCACTGATCTCCAGAAGGCAGGTGCTGGGAAAAGAGTGCTCTGCCTTCCTCCCAGGCACGCTCGGTCCTGCAAACTGGAGAAACCCCGAGAAATCCCTTCTCATACCCACAGGGAAGATGGGAGGGAGGACTCATTTCTTGGTTCATGCCCTCCGTGGTCTTTGCACTGGATTCAGGTCAAGCTCAACATCTGACTCGTTGGAGGTTCTCTGACGACTTTGGTTGAGCCCAACAGTGTTGTGGGTTCCTCTCATGTTTCTGGTTTCAGTACACCAAACACGCTTCTAGGATGCCAGAATGGCCCTGAGAAACCTGAACTTTCTAATCTGGGTCCAAGTCAGGAGGAAGAGTAAATGAAATCCCTCTTCCATCATGACCATGTACAGTGTGTTAGCATGCACGTGCATTTGCATGAATGTGGGATGTTTAATCAAACCAGACCCTAAAGAAGACTGAGAATTCCTCATTTGACTGACAAATCCAGCCCGTCTGATTTGTTCCTAGCCATCCTCTGAAGAGTTTGGAGCTTGTAGCTGGTCCTGGAATTAGTTTTAGCCTGAGATCAGGTCTTGGCTAAAAGGGTGTATGTAGGAGGCACCCTTGCCTCCTTTTCCTTCTTGCTCTCTGCACTCCACTGCTCTGCTCATGCAAACTAGCAAGAGATCTGTCAAATATCAAATAAGAATTTTGTTGCTGAAGCTCTTGGAAAATTGACAGGTAGCATGCAAGCAAACATTAAATCAATAACAGCAAATTTCCCCTGGGAAACTTGTAGTGTTTTCTCATCAAAATCTTTAAATCCTTAAAGAAACCATAAAAGGTTTACACACCTCGCATTGGTTAATCTGGTTACCTCTGCATTGCTCAGCGCAGGCTGATCACCGAGCAGTGAGTGTAATACCCAGTGCTGATCACCGAGCAGTAAGTGTAATACCCAGTGCCCCACGCTCTGATGTATTGTAGCTTTGTTAGTCACCGTGGCTCCTTGGTAAATTCATTTGGAGTCCTCCGGGGTTTTAAATCTCTCATTTGGCCAACAACGAGGTCTGAAAAGATTGCAGTTCATTTCGACCCAGAGTGGATGGAAGGCTCATTTACTGGCTGCAGGCAACTCAATCAGGCTGGCCGCTGATGAGTGAGTGACTTGTTCAGACCGCTAGTCAATATGTGTCTGCTGTGATAGAATGTCAGCATCTGCTGGCTGCTCCTGTCTCCCACTGCTCCGGCTTTTTTCATTTGGTCTGATCAATGTTATTAAAAACACCTAGGAGTTCCTTAACTGCTCTGCCACTTGAGGCTTTTCTTTCTTTCTTTTTTTTAAACACAACTTTGTATTATCTGCAAACCTGTGCAGGTGATGTACATGGATTGATTTTTTACATGAATGTGCAGTGTGTGGGACAGAGTGTGTGTTTGCGTGCTCAGGCATGTGGCTTTCATATAGGAGATGGCTTTAAAATTACATCACCCTGGTTTGATTTTTTCCTGTGTGTTGCCCTGAAGTAGCTCAGACTTACAGCCTTTTGCAAACACCTAGTAATTATTATTTGTGAATAAATCTTCAAATGTAAACATGCAAAAAATAATACACCTTCCCTAAAATTGAAGCGAGAATTCCCAAGTGGAATCACTAACACCCCATGGACACCTGTACATGAAAAATCAGACCGTTACTCCAAGTAAAGGGGAGATAGAGCTTAGGTAAATACGTACAGGGTTAAAATCTCTTTACGTGCCAGGTCTGAAACATAAACACCATTTGCATTGCCCTTTGGCCCGCCCACCCACTCTCTGCCCAGCAATCCATTTCCCGGGGGACTAATGACACACCATGGCACAGGCGGGTCAGCCACCAATTACATGGAAAAGGGAAGCAGAAAACAGATACACCGCTAAGTGTTTTAATCTGTCTGCAAAATGTGCACGCTCCTGCAGGGATTGCACTTTCCCATGGTGGAGAAAGGAGAATGCTGTGTCCTCTGGGCAGACCCCACGCTTCGCATCGCCCAGGAGTGCGGACGAAGATGACTGTAAAGGCTCTGAATGATACCAACGCCTGCTGCCCTGTCCACGTGTGCATCGTCGATGGATGCTCCTCCTTCACCCTCCACGGACACAGGACCATCTAAAATCTTGACCATCACTATGCGAGCCAGCTTGCTCAGCGGAGGGTGTGCAACAGGACTTCTGGTGCCCAGAAGCGTGGCCCGCAGCCTGTGGAAGCCTGGTAAGCGCAGAGCTGACCTTCGCTTCCGCTGTCCCGGCTCTGCAGCCCACGGCTCTGCAGCGGGGCCGGGCAGCAGCCAGCCCGGCTTTCCCGGGCCTCTCCGTGTCTGCGTCGCACAAAGGAGAGGCAAGGTGATCCACTGTGACCTGAGGACATGCTTCAAAATCCTCCCATGCTTTGCTCCCTACCCCCTTTCGCTGCAATATGGCATCCAAAATAGATACCAAGAAATGACCTGCCAGGAAAAAAATGGAAGCCTATAATTATGTTATTGAAAAACTGTTCCATACTGTATTATTTAAGGTTATTTTATTATGATGTTGAGATGAGTTTCTTAAAGAAGAAAGTCTGGTTTTATTGCACTCCTCACGGAGAGAAGCCTTGGGTGATTTGATAGCCTATTTGAACAAGAGGGATGCTTTACGAGCCCCTATAAAAACTGATGACCCCACTCACATTTGTATTTAATGAAATAAGGAGGAGCTTTGGTTATGTTTTCAATAACCTTCACCGCTATTTCAAACCTGCCTCAAATAAGAGCCAGAATCTGCATGTTTCCGTGACGAAGCCCGGCTGTCCTTTAGGAGGGCGCTGGGGGTCAGCCTGGCTGGAGGCCGTCCTGCCGCCACTGCTGTCCCCTGCGATGCCATCACCAGGGCCGCGTCCTGGAGACAGTGATGATGGGATGGGTGAGAAGTGCTGTCCCGCGGGAGGAGGGCGGCGGGGAGGAAGGTGGGGCTGGGAGAGGGGCTCCGGTCCTCTTCCACCGCAGTCTCCCCAGGCACCGACACAGGTTTTATTTCTAAGTAACTTCTGACACGCAAAATCAGGCTTTTTCATTGCATAACTTTGGTCTGTCATAAAACATTAAATCTCTCTGAAAAGTTCCAGTGCTTGGATCCTTCCCGTTAGATTAAATAATTGCCACTGCTGGAAGGATCAGAGGCTGCACGTCTCCAGCCAGCACTGCCTGTCTCCAGCTCCCTGGCGTGAAACGAGCCCAGCGCCCGGCTCCCAGGACCAGCCTGCACCCGCAGCCTGCAACGCACTTGGTTGAGGAGGGGACAAGCAGGTCCCGGGCACTGGGAAGGTCTTTGGTGAGGCGGGCATCTCTCCCACAGCCCGCAGCCGCCCCTCGGGAGGCACAGCCCCGCCGGATGATCTGAATATTTGATGGGAATAAGTGTTTCCCTGACACGGTGCCCAGGGCGACCCAGCGGTGAGCACGCTGACTGCGAAAGTGGACACAGCTCCATGCACGCAGCAAAGCAGCTACTTGTCTTACGGTCTTCTAAAAAGTAAGGCCTAATTAACTTTAATCAATGGGGCTTTCTCCGTTGAGTTGTCCAGATTTTGACTGCTCCCTGCAGCCAATACACAGCAAGGTTAATTTAAGATGAATGGAGAAAGAGAGAAAAAACGGTGACGGGAAGGTCTGGGACAGGCGCTGTGACGGGGCGTAGCCGCGTGGCCACAGAGTCTGCAGATGTCCTACGGCTGCAGGAGCCGCTTTCTCTCCGGGAGCTCAGAGGTGAGGAGCGGGAACCTGGCAGGGTTTATTAAAGCATATCCAAGCCCTCAGACTTGCATTTGCATTCACAGTTTGATGTAGATGCCACATAAGCAGATGCCTATGAATAAGCTAGAACAGGGTTATAACATCCTCGTGGCGGAGTGATTCAGTGTAATGCCTCGGCAAGCTGTTCTTTAATGGGCTGGAAGTCTTATTTTTACGATCATTGGAACGTAAAGGGTCAGAATCTTAATCTTCTAATACTGTGTTTTTAACAACATTTACACTTTACCATACTGAAAAATCTCATCTCTTTCTGCCAACCAGCATGACAACACAATTCAAATCGATCAGTGCAGCTGTATATTTAGGTATTTTAAACATAAATCAACCTGGCTGAAATATTTTTTTCACTTCCAGTACTTCTTACAACCTAGGAGTTTCTAACTTTTATGTTTCTTATTTGAGCCTCTGGAGTTCAGTGGAGTCTCCCACCTGAATAATTCAGCAGCGTCAAAGAGAGAACAGAAATGGAGGTTATGGTCCGGCATCCAGCACAGACACAATGCTTTATGGCCCATTGCAACGGGGGAAACCGGTACCCAAGGAAAACAGAAAGTTTGCAAATTGTCTGCAGGTATGGAGAGAATTAAATCATGCATCACCCTACGCAACTAAGTGACAGGCAATGGGAACACATCAGGAAGAGAAGACATTTTTGTTTCCATGAAATCTTTGGGATTGAAGGGGAAATATTTTTCAGAGTTTACAAATCTTACACAAAACATTCAGCCCAGGAGCCGGTACTCAGAGTGCAGGAGTGACTTCTCCTCCCTGAATAAATGGATTGGGATGATCTCTGGGATGTGGAGGAGAAAAAAAAGAAAGAAGGGACTGTTGGGGCTTCCTCATCAACAATACCTTCCCTCACAGTGTCACTCTTTGCCCCTTTTCTGTGCCCCTTTCCCTTTAACGTGCTGCCCCAGACCTCCGGGCTGCATGTCCGCATGCGAGCTTTCAGGGCTGCGTCGTGCTGGCAGGACTTGGTCTGCTCAGGCTGGAGCACAGTCGCGCAGGACCTCTGCCCCAGCCCCTTCCCAAGGGTGCTGCTTAGCACCGGGACAACAGGGCCGCGTGTTTGACTTTTTGTTTGATTAAAAGCTCCTTAACCAGTTTTACTATTTTCTGGACGGGATTTCTCTCTGGTCCCACGTGAGAAGGGAGCTGGGCATATGGGCTGAACCACAATGATTTGATTCATGGGCTGAAATCATCATTGAACAAGTGTCACAACATGGCATTAGATTAAGAACTAAAGTGATGGGCTATGGTGAGCCTGTTCATTAGTATTAATAGAGCTTAATTAGGCACAAGCATGGTGTTGCAGGGAAATGTGAAGGTGGCTGCAGTTTCCATGGTGGGAAAAAAAAAGGTGTTACTCTTTAAAGGTGAAAGAAGTCCATAAGCCTTGCGCCTGTCCCTGAACCCCAGCACAATTTAGGCTCGGGACATGACCCTGCTGCTCCAGAAGAGTGAGGGAGTTAAAGACTGGGTCGAGTTAAGGAGCCAGAAGAGAGGACTGGGAAGTCCAGACTAAAACCAGGCAATGAAATCTGGGGAAAGTCCTACCCTTCATACAGGGCACTTTCTCACAGGGAGAGCTGTTCAGCTCTGACCCTTTACAACAGAGGAGAAGACATGTCAGATCAGCTCTTCCAGTCCCAGGGGAGGGGAGTCAGGAATGAAGGGAGCTCCTGAGATCCGTACGGGGGAGAGAGACAAAGGGACAGGAACAATAAGTGCCTGCAGGAGCGAATCTCCATGTGGCACTGGACCAGCAACGCAGGCGGCTCTGCCAGGGCTGTGGCTATTTTGCAACCATGGTAAATATCCATGGATGCATTTGATGCTTTTGTAATGATTTCAGTTGTTTCCTTATCTTCAGTATCCTCCCTCTTGCACCAGTTTGCTGCCATTCATGATGCTCTTTGCTTTATGGTTCTTAGGTCATTGTGCATCTCTCCCCATTTGGCAGCATTAAATTTTATTTACCATATGTCCCTTCTGCTACAAAGATGATAAAATCCTTTGGATTTTTGTTGTTGCTGTTGCTAGCTCATTCGGCGCTCACCTCAATTTAGTGTCCTCGGCAAGTGGAGCTGATTTGTTGAGGGGTTTTGGTCTAAGTGAGGTCCAAGCTGGGACAACTGCCAGGCTGCACTGTAAAACTACTGCTTTTTTTTTAAAGCCCTTTGCCAGATACCATTGCCTCAGGAGGTCTCTAACACGTCCGTGGTGGGAGAGAGCATCATATGGACCTTTGGCAAAAGGACCAAGAGGACTGCCAAGAAAATCCTCTGTACATCATTATTTTTCATTTTTTGTTCATATTCTGTTGAAAATACCTCCCTTTGTTGATTATACCAATCAACGCCATTATACCTGGGGTTAATGTGCATTTCAAGCAGCCCATGACTGCAGAAAAGTGGAAACACAACCCGGGAATAATATCCAGGGCCAGATGGACTTTGCCCTTATTCTGCTCTGACTTGGGTGGGGTGGGCTGCCAAGGGAGGCATCGCTCAGCTGTGAGGAGACTGGTACAAACTGGGAGGAAGAGAAATGCACCTTTGGACGCCGTGAAAGAACTTGTGGCAGCCAAAGCAACAGAGTCAGGGAGCTCCGGCATGCTGCCTTCTGTTTCTACAGCCAGAGATACAGCTGCATTTTAGGCTCTGCATTCGCTTGGCAAAGGCAATCTCGGCCACTTTTTACCAAAGCCCGTACTTCCCTCCTATTATGTTTAAATTAAAATGCAGCAGACCATTTTAGCACTCATGAATGAGTGAAATGCAAAATGCTGGTACATCGGGCTTTGCTGCTGCATGCAAATATATCTGGAAACAATGGCTTAAAATTGTTTCCACCTTCAACCACATCAGGAGGTGATTTCGAGATCCTCTGTGGAATACTAATACTTACTTCTAGAAGTCTTTTAATTTTCAGTCACTGAAGGGGCAGAGTTTGAGATGCAGCTAGCTCTCCTTTTAACAAAATAATAATAATCTCTCACTTTCATAACATCTTTCAATTCAAAGGGTCTCAAACTGAGGCCCTCGTCTTTCTGAGAGCATCACACAGCCAGAGCTCGGAGCCTCAGCCAAGGCATGCTGAAATCAGAAGGGCTCTGCATGGACCAGTGAGCCCATTTGCATGATTGTCTTGCAGACTAAGGGCTGAACTACCACATCCCAGTCGCCTTCCATTGACTTTTTCTTCCCAAGAAAGGCCTATTTTGCAAACGCTGCCACTGAAGCGCCATCATTGCTGCACTAGAGATTAGAACTAGAACTAGAAACTGAACCTCAGAACTGCCACTGCACAACCTCGGGCTGCCGTGCCCGTCTCGCTGTGGGCTCTCCCTTTGCAACACTGCAGCACCCGAGGCGCCTGTTAACTCCCCTCTGCAGCCACCCGGCTTGACTTCACCTGACTGCGGCGAAGCCCTGTTGTGCACCAGGCAGAGATGCCGAGGACTTACGGGGCGGTTCGGGCCACGGGCCCACCTGCACCAGCACGGGGCAGGGCAGGGACCTCGATAGGGTGGACCGTGGTCCCGGTGCGGCCGGGGAGGTGTGGCCACCATCACCCCACACAGCACTCCTGCTGCCCCAGCCCCACGTGAGCCTTATGAGCCCCCGTCGCCGATCTATGGAGAACTAGACTTGAAGAGAGCTCAAATTAAAGGTAAGTAATTTCCTTTTTTCCTACCTTGAAATTCCTATTGATTTCCTACCTAAATAGAAATTCCCATTGATTTCATGTCTGTTCATATTAGTATGTTACGTTGTCACCTTTTCTTTGCAATATTATGTTGTTTTACGTGTTGGTGTGTTTAGGAGCACGTTTGGCGGAGCCGTGTCCCTGCGATGTGCACACCCGGTGCAGACACTCGCGCCACCCCCTCGCCTTAGCCCGTGGCCACCAGACCCCGTGACCACCGGCCTGGCTGAGCCCCTACCCTGCGAGCTGCTCCCAGTCCCCCATGGAGCTGGCCCCAGCTGGGCATTTGGGCAGGGAAAAGAGGCGCTTCATGCACTTGCTGCAGCCACTGCACAGGGGAGCAGAGGGGAACCTGCAGCCCTAGGATGGGCTGAACCCCCATCGCAATGCCGGCACCCTGTGCCGCTTACACCCTGTTTCTCTGCTGGCAGAGGTGCCAGGCTCTTCTGCAACCGTGTGTCATGGCCAAGCCAGCACGGACGCCGGGAGCTCAGCCGGGACTGCTCATACCGCTGCTCCACCAGCTCTGCAGGGGTTATTTTTCTAACGTTTCCTGGTGAAAGCTGCTGCTTTCTGTTTAGAAATCCTGTAGCTAACAGCCTGTTGTGGTCCTCACATCTCTGCTGGTCAGACAAGTATCTTCCCCCTGTCCCCGGCGTCCTCTATTTCTCACACCTCACTGAGCAGGCACCGCCGCGCCGAGACCTCTGACCGAGTTGTCAAGGTGACGGGTGCTGTTATCCTAAAGTAGTTATTTCACATACGTGGTATTTTGTCCCTTGCTTTTATTGAAATACAGAGGAGAGACCAATTATCTTCCTAATGGTTTGCAGAGCTTCTTTCTTCTTTTAAATGGAAGTTAATGATAAACAGTTTGGGCAGGGTGCTGTTTTTGCATGGGGAGCTCTCGGGTGTCCCCCGCTTTCCAGGTGTCCTGGGACACGCGGCAGCTCCTCTCACATGCTCAGCTGAGCTCTCCTTGCACGGGCATTATCACCAATTTTCCCCTCCCTGCTCAACCCCTGCAAAATTAAAACATTTTCCTAAACTCCTGAGCGCTGGAGCCCTCCGTGCCGCAGGCAGTGAGGTTTTAGGGGTGCCAGTGGTCATGCAGGGCTCCCTGGGGGGTTGGCATGGGACGGGAGGGCAGCGGGCAGTGGCCAGGGGATGCTGCCACGGGCCAGTGGCGTTGGGTTGTCCCCTGGCCAACACAGCGCTGAGACCCAGACCGCACGGCTGCCTGACGCTCCCAGTCCGGTTGCTGATGCCGGTTTGCACAGCAGCAGGTACGCCTTGTCCCGCGTCTGCCTCCTGGGAAGACGCACATTGAAATGCTGATATTATGCCAGTCTTAAGCCAAATAATGAGGAAGAGGCACTTTTCTGCTGCAGCACGGCTCCTTGCTAAGCTGCGCGGGGGGAATAGTCGAAGCGGCAGCTCTCATGTAAAAGCACAGTTAGAGGCTGGTTTGTAAAAGCAGCCGGGAGTCCAAGCGGATTGACTTCCCTCCCGTTGGCTCCCTTCTGCTGAGCAGACTCCCACGTCGTACGGGACGGACCTCTTCGCACCCAGACTGAAGTCTTATCCACCAATTCCTGCTCTGAGAGTACCTGGAGCTCAGCAGCTTGAGCATGTGTGTGCAGAGGAAGGGGCTGCCGAGACAGCTCCTTTCCTTTCCAGCGTTGTTATTGATGTGATGCGTCTCGGTGGATTAGTAACGGATGTGGTATAAGCCAGAGGGTTTCTTTTGCCTTCAAGCCTGCATTACCCCGTCAAGAACAGAGGTTTCACTGGCACCTGATAAGTCACATAAAACAGATAAATACTTGGGAGATACTGTATTTGAACACAATCGGTCTTGGCAGTGACTTGCTCTCCGTGTAACAGCCTGGCATGTATCTGCAGGTTTTCTTTTTGCAGGGCGAATGCAAGTTGTCCTGGAACAGATATGGATTTGAATTATGTAAGGAGGGAAATTGTGCATCTCTATATCATATTCCGAGAGGAACGTGCGATTTCACCACTGCAGACCCATGAAAGTGGGGACGTTAACTCGGGTGCTGCTGAGGCACTTTGCTGTATAACACAGGACTTCATCCCTTACTGCACCCAGGCTGCAGGGCTTGTCCTCAGAGCCTGATGTTATTCTGGTGCCAGCATAACACAATAACCTCAAAACAAAGGATCTGGGAGGCTGTTGGGGTCCTGCTTGCATCCCGGAGGTAACCGCGGGAGTGTATTTCATACTCTGTAGGGCATATCATATGGCACTCTGCGGGAGGGGGAGGAGAGGCATTGCACCGCAGATTTGCTAAGCCGCAGAACTGGCTGCGCTGCGGTGTGCGCCCCGACCCGGGCAGGCTTGCCTTGTAGAGCAGGCAGAGAGCAACCAGGACCGGGAGCAACGGCGGTGCCTGAGGCGGCGGGCGTGTTGGACACGAAGGAGGATTTCCCTGTGGCATGAGCTCAGTGGGGTTCAGACTTCAGAGTTAGGGAAGGAGACCTGCAGCTTCGCCTCCACATAGGGATGGTTTGGCTTGGGAAAAGAGGCTAGAATTATTTTTCCATTCAAAACCAGGGTTCAGATGAACTCCAGATGGTGGAGACCCAGTTCTGCATGCAAGCTTGTAGAGGCCGGATAACGCACTACCTGGTGCAGGAGCCCGTGAGCGTGTCCACACCAGGTGCCCTATCCAAGTACCGTGGCATTGGTATTTTAATCCTTTTCCATGCTGGGACATCAGAGCAAAATCCACCTGCAGATTGTTTATCTTGTTTTGTTGTGAATAAAGATGCGGCCTTTAACTTCCCGTGAATGTAGTGGTTTGGTTAATGTCTGGGTAACAGAGGGAGGGGATGGGGGCATGGCAGTGTTAATGGGAGAACAGCTCATTTATAGTTCCAGCATGCTTTATGACATCAAAAGAGCGTTGAGAGAATGCTTGGGATAATGTTAATTAGGGCTCAGAAATAAATGCTTTGCTTCCTCATTAATTGTTATCACTTTGTTGTGCTCATTAGAAAGTGATTCCTAGCAAAGAGCTGCTAAAGGTTGCGCAGTGTGGAGGGCGGTGTGCTACTTGGGTGGAGGACGCCGGGCAGCCCCGGCCCAAACCCAGTCCTCAGGCGGCGAGGCGGTGGGCACGCCTGGCACCAAGGGTGCTGCGGGGAGAGGCGGCGGCGTGCTCAGGAGAGCAGCATCAGCGCGGGGCAGCGCGGAGGGCTGCAGTGCCGGGGCGATGCCTCCCCAGCGCAGGCTCTGCCAGCTCGGATGGGTGGCCACCTCCGGCGTGCCCCTTGCCGGGCACCGGTGTTGCTGCAGCAGAGCCAGGACAGCTCGGGAGCAGCTCTGCAAAGCCCCTCCGGGAAGGGCGGAAGGTGCCTCGTGCGGCTCCTCGCCACCACGCCTTCCCCTGCCCCAGTTAAGCAGCCTTGCAGGGAACAGCTCTCTTTTCTGTACAGTTTTCTTGTCTCAGCCGTTTCTGTAGATTATGTGAAAATACACTTTGGAAAATTGAATAATAAAACTGTGGTGTAAATCCTTTTAAAAAGAGATCAAAGACCAAAATGCTAATAAGGCTGGGATGAGAATAAAATCCAGGCGCTTTTGGTGAAGTAGAATAAAAATAAAAGAGGCCCACAAAGAGAATAACAAATTAAAACAAGTTTAAAAAGAGCAATGGAGAAAAGAGATTCAAAACAACCAAAGGAGAAAACCCTTAAAGAGAAGGCTTTCATGTGGTTGGCGCAGGCGTGGCCCCTGGTGCCCTTTTCGGAGGCCCCTCGTGCACACGTGCAAATCCGGACTGACCCGGGGGCTTGATCCCCCCGGCCCGCAGCCCCGCCCGGCCACGCAGCACCCTCCCAGCGGGAAGGTACCCGGCCCACAAGTCATTGTCAGGGGGAAACGGTGAAGTTTCCTATTTCCCAACAGGCTAATGGAACCTGCCGTCGTCAAAACCACCTCAGCGAGAGAACTTCGGAACAGCAATCCTAATAGTGTCTCTGTCTTTTCCCAAGTTACTCTGCGGATGAAGAGCACCAGGCGAGGTACCGAGAGAACAAATGCACGTGAAGGTGAGGTGACACACTCTTTTCAAATCCATAAATCACTTCCTTGGGGATACGTTGGGGAGTTTATGCACCCTGGCATTATGAACGTGCTTTTAAAATGCACCGATCTCCTTCCAGGCTCGCACCGCCCCGTCGCGCTGCAGGGAAGGGATCCGTGCTCCCTGCAGCACTCAGCTCCGATTCCCGACGGAGGGAACAGGGTGGTTTGCCCGGGGAGGGCAGCAGGCTCCTCGTGCCAGGACGGAGTCACCTCCAGAGGGGAGCTTCTGGGGCACGTGTGGGACGCGGGCACTGCCGTGTCCCCGGGGAGGCCAGCCGGTGCCTGGGGAGGCAGCGACGCCGTGTCCCTGGAGGAGCGGTCAGTGGCATGGGAGGCACGTCAGAGGAGACCACATTAAAATTACTGGGTTAGTCAGAGCCTCATCAATCTCCTCGCTCTGAGTCAATTATAATTCCTCTCCCTGTGCTCAGGGGGGAAATAATTGGGGGAAACACACAGAGTAAATACTGGATTGCCAAACTCATTTGCAGCGCAGATACTGCCCAGCGAAGGGTGGAGAGGCTCTGGCGCGGCGGTGGCCCTGCTGCTGAGCAGAGGGACGGAGGGGACAGGCTCATGGGCGGAGGGGGCCGTGGGCCCCACCTGGGCGGATGCTGCGGTGCGTTGCCGCCGATTTTGCTCGGCGCAGCACGGTGGCACCCGGCGCAGAGCATCAGTAGCAGCAGCACGTGCTTGCGCACGCAGACCGCGCTTTCGACGGCACGTTCCTCCACTCGGTGCCCACCGGCGAGGCAGCACCCGCCAAGCGGGACGTGGGGACCCGGCAGCCGGGCCAGGCGGCCCCCGCTGCCGGCAACCCCTGCCGTGGGCAGGGCCGGCAGCCGCCACCACGCGCGGGAGGGAGGCAGGGAAAACGCACCAGCTTGTTACACTTACCCCTCAATAAAAAATCTTCTAAGTGCCTAATTAACAGTTTAGGTAGAAATAAAAACATAATGAGAAAAACAATCTGGTTGAAAAAAAAAATGGCCTTGGCCGGCTCTCTTCTATTAGCTGTTCTCGT